>NW_007079902.1:0-999 GCF_000164805.1 Carlito syrichta | reverse complement strand
TAGAGATGAGGTCTCGTTGCCCAGGCGGGTCTCGATACCGCGGGCTCAGGCAATCCACTCACCTCAGTCTCCCAAAGGCGCGGGATTACAGGCTGAGCTACCGAGCCCGGCTGATTTTTTTATTTATTGTAGAGACAAGGTCTTGCCAAATTGCCCAGGCTGGTCTCGAACCCCGGAGCTCAGGCAATCCTCTCACCTCAGCCTCCCAAAGTGCTGGGATTACAAGCTTGAGCCACTGTGCCCGCTCACAAGCCCAGTTGAGTAAAACAATTTTTTTTTTGGTAGAGACAGGGTCCACTATGTTGCCCTGGTTGGTCTTGAACTCCTGACTTCAAGTGCTGAGGTCACAAGTGTGAGCCTCCAGATCCAGCCAGATGACGCTGGAATAAAGAACTGAGCCTGGCCATCCTGGGGCTTTGGCTGGACTAGACTGAGCAAAAGGACAGTGGCAGGAGTTAGGGTCCAAGAAGTCTGGAATGTGGGGGTCCTGGAAGGGCCTGAGTATGTGAGACATCTCGGGGTGTTTTGTGAGGGAGTTGGGTCAGCTTGCCTTGTTTCTGTCCTTCCCCAGCCTTCCGCCACCCCTCGGCTCTGTCCTGTCGCCCAGGCTGACCACCAGCACCGAGGACCCATGTGAGGAGAAGCCTGGGGCCTGGATGTCCCCGGCCTGGAAGCCCAGGATGCGCCCTCTGGCCCAGGAAACTGAGGCTTGAGGCCAGGCGCCTCCACCCAGCTCTATAGGCCTCCCTGAGCTGGCGTGGTCCCCTCAGCTTTGCCGGGCAGCACGGGACCCCTACAACCTGCCTTGTCCTCCAGGACGGGGGTCCATCCCGCTGCGACCCCCAGAATCCCACGCGGGAGTTACCCTCACGCCTTCAGCAAGGGTGACCTTCCAGCAGTCGTGACCCCGCAGCGAGAGTCAGCCTCCCAGGGGGACGGGTGGGTCTGGAGGAGGAGGCTGGCGTTGCCCAGCGTGGGAGCCTGTCCTCCCAGCCCACG
>NW_007079901.1:204451-205610 GCF_000164805.1 Carlito syrichta | reverse complement strand
TTGCCCGGGCGGGTCTCGAACCCGCAGGCTCAGGCAATCCACTCACCTCAGCCCCCAAAGTGCGGGATTACAGGCTGAGCCACCAAGCCCGACTGGGCCAATGATTAAGAAAAAAAATATGTGGGTGCAGCGGCTCACACCTATAATCCCAGTACTTTGGGAGGCTGAGGTGAGAGGATTGTCTGAGCACACGGGTTCAAGACCAACCTGGGCAACTTGGTGAGACCTCAGCTTCACAATAAAAAAAAATTAGCTGGGCGTGGTAACACATACCTGTAATTCCAGCTGCTTGAAAGGCTGAGGCAGGAGGATCACCTGAGCCCAGCGGGTTGAGGCTGCGGTGGCCATGAGCGTGCCACTGCACTCCAGACTGGGTGACAGAGTGAGACTTCAACTCAAAAAAAAAAGAAAAGGCGACCTCGGGGTTAAGGGGTGGGGCTGACGTCAGGAGCCAAGATGGTGGCGGTGGTCGGACTCTCCTTGAGGCGCCGGTTGCCGGCCAGGGCACTTGGCCGAGCCTGCCTACAGGCCTGCCGAGGGAACCAGACAGCTGCAGCCACAGCTCCCCGAATCAAGAAGTTTGCCGTCTACCGGTGGGACCCAGACGAGGCAGGAGATAAACCTCGTATGCAGACTTATGAAGTTGATTTGAATAAATGTGGCCCCGTGGTGCTGGATGCTTTAATCAAGATTAAGGATGAAGTTGATTCCACCCTGACCTTCCGAAGGTCATGTAGAGAAGGTATCTGTGGCTCTTGTACAATGAACATCAACGGAGGCAACACCCTGGCCTGCACCCGGAGGATTGACACCAACCTCAACAAAGTCTCAAAAATCTACCCCCTGCCACATATGTATGTGATAAAGGATCTGGTGCCTGGTTTGAGCAACTTCTATGCCCAGTACAAGTCCATCGAGCCTTACCTGAAGAAGAAGGATGAGTCCCAGCAGGGCAAGCGGCAGTATCTGCAGTCCGTAGAAGACCGTGAGAAACTGGACGGGCTCTTACGAGTGCATCCTCTGCGCCTGCTGTAGCCCCAGCTGCCCCGTCTACGGGTGGAACGGGGACAAGTACCTGGGGCCTGCGGTTCTGATGCAGGCCTATGGCTGGATGATCGGCTCCAGGGATGACTTCATCGAGGAGCGGCTGGGCCAGCCG
>NW_007079901.1:138973-203084 GCF_000164805.1 Carlito syrichta | reverse complement strand
GCACTCCAGTCTGGGTGACAGAGTGAGACTCCAACTCAAAAAAATAAATAAATAAATACAGATGTGATAATAAATACATATTTGATCTTTGTCCCTGGTTCCTGATGCAGAACTTCTAAAACCTTACAATTTACCCAGTGGTAGGAGTAAGTGGAGTACCTTTCGTTGTTCATAGCAAGCCCCTTTTGACAAAACCTAATAAGGTGACTCTTGCTGGGCCCCTAAGGAGCTTCAGAATGGTGGCTGTTTACCAAAGGAACCAACCATGTGATTAGACAATTGGAAGTTTGAGCCTAACCTCTAGACCTGAGGAAAGAGGAGAGAGGCTGGAGATTAGGCTCAATCACCAGTGGCCAATGACTTAATCAACTATGCCTACTTAACAGAACCTCCGTAAAAATTCCTAAATAATAGGGCCCAGAGAACTTCCAGATTGGTGAACATGTTGAGATCCTAGAGGATAACATGGCCAGAAAGGGCAAAGAAGCTCAGTATCTTCCTCCAACCTGTGCCCCATATTCCTATACCCTGCTCTATGCATCTCTTCCACAGGTAGTTGCATCCTATATAATGAACTAGTAATAGTAAAGTGGAGCCGGGCTCGGTGGCTCAGCCTGTAATCCCGCTCCTTTGGGAGGCTGAGGTGAGTGGATTGCCTGACCCCGCGGGTTCGAGACCCGTCTGGGCAACTTGGCGAGCCCTCATCTCTACAATAAATCAAGAATTAGCCAGGCGTGGTAGCGCGCACCTATAGTTCCAGCTACTTGGGAAGGCTGAGGCGGAAGGATCGCCGGAGTCCAGCAGGTCGAGGCTGCGGTGGCTGGGAGCGGCCACTGCACTCCAGTCTGGGTGACAGAGTGAGACGCCAACTCAAAAAAAAAGAAAATAGTAAAGTGGTTTTCTTTTTCTTGCATTCTGTAAGCTATTCTAGCAAACTGTCAAACTTAAAAGGGGGGAAGGAAGCCAGGCATAGTGGCTCACACCTATAATCCCAGCATTTTGGGAGGCTGAGGTGAGAGGATTGCCTGAGCTTATGGGTTCGAGACAAGCCTGGACAACTTGGCAAGACCTCATCTCTACAATAAATCAAAAAATTAGCCAGGTGTGATGTTGCATGCCTGTAGTTCCAGCTATTTGGAAGGCTGAGGCAGAAGGATCGCCTGAGCCCAGCAGGTCGAGGCTGTGGTGGTTGTGAGTGTGCCACTGCCCTCCAGCCTAGGTGAACAGAGTGAGACTCTGACACACACACACAAAAAGGAGGAGGGAGGGTTGTGAGAACCCCCAATTTTTATCTAGTTGTTCAAAAATACAGGTGGTAACCTAGGACTCTTGTAACTGGTGACTGAAGTGGGAATAGTCCTGAACTGAGCCCTTAACCTGTGGACCCCAAAAGTTCAGGATGGTGTCTGCTTGCCAAAGGAGCCAACTCCAGGTAGTATCAGAATTTAATTGTAGGACAACCATTTGGCGTCCAGAGAGTTGGAGAACTGGTTGTTGGTGTGAGGAAAATCCCATATTTTTCGGGTCAGAAGTGTTCTGAATAACAACTCTACATTAAAAACTATATGAAGCCGGGCTCGGTGGCTCAGCCTGTAATCCCGTGCCTTGGAAGACTGAGGTGAGTGGATTGCCTGAACCTGCGGGTTCGAGACCTGCCTGGGCAACTTGGTGAGACCTCATCTCTACAATAAATCAAAAAATTAGCCGGGTGTGGTAACGCGTGCCTATAACTCCAGCTACTTGGAAGGCTGAGGTGGAAGGATCGCCGGAGCCCAGCAGGTCGAGGCTGCGATGGCCAGGAGCGGCCACTGCACTCCAGTCTGGGCAACAGAGTGAGACTCCAACTCAAAAAAAAAAAAAAACTATATGCACATCTCACAGCCAACATTATATTATACTCAGTGGTGAAAGACTGAAAGCTTTTTCAGGAAGATCAGAAACAAGAAAAGGATGCCCACTTTCATCATTTCCATTCAACATAGTATTAGAAGTCTTAGGACAATTAATTAGGCAAGAAAGAGAAATAGGCATTCAAATCAGAAAGTAAAATTGTCTTTGCAGATAGCATGATCTTTTTTTTGAGTTGGAGTCTCACTCTGTCATCCAGGCTGGAGTACAGTGGCTCACTCAAGGTCACCACAGCCTCAACCTGCTAGACTCAGGCGATCCTTCCTCCTCAGCCTTCCAAGTAGCTGGAACTTCAGGCACACACCACCACACCTGGTCAATTTTTTTACTTATTGCAGAGACGTGGTCTTACAAATTGCCCAGGCTGGTCTTGAACTCCTAAACTCAGGTAATACTCTTGCCTCGGCCTCCCAAAGTTCTGGGATTACAGGCTTGAGCCACCGTGCCCAGCAACATGATCTTGAATATAGAAAACCCTAAAGACTCCACCAAAAAACTGTTAAAAATAATAAATTCAGTATAGTGTTGTACCTGTAATCCCAGCACTTTGGGCAGTGGAGGCAAGAGGATTGCCTGAGTAATGCTGCCATAAACATAGGTGATGGTGATGGGATTATGACAAATATATAGACAAATTGAACAGAACTGAGAACCCAGAAATAAATCCTCATTATATGGTCAGTGATTTTTGATAAGGGCACTGAGACCAGTGAGAAAAGAACAGTCTTTTAAATAAATGGTGTTGGGACCTTATATCATACACAAAAATTAACTCAAAATGGGTCAAAGATCTAAATGTAAGACCAAAAACTTATAAAAACTCTTAGAAGAAAACATGGGGAAAACCTTCCTGGATTTGGCATTCTCGAATCTGGCAAGATTTCTTGGATATGACACTGAAGGCACAGGCAACAAAAGAAAAAATAGATAAATTAGACTACATCAAAATGAAAAAAATCAGCGCATCAAAGGACACAATCAACCGAGTGAAACAGCAGCTGATAGAGTGGGAAAAAATATTGCAAATCATATCTGATAAGGGACCACTGTCCAGAATATATAAAGAACTCCTATAATTCATTATTTATTTATAAAAACAAAACATAGGGGGGAAAAATAACCTATTTTTTAAATGGTCAAGCCAGTCATGGTAGCTCATGCTTGTAACACCAGCACTTTTGAGAAGAAGAGAAGAGAATGCCTGAGTTCTGGGGTTCGAGACCAGGCTGAGAAAACTTGGCAGGACCTCATCTTTACAACAAATAAAAAAAGTTAGCTGGGCACAGTAGTGTGCACTTGTAGTTACAGCTACTTGGGAAGGCTGAGGCGGAAGAATCACCTGAGCCCAGTAGGTCAAGGTTGCAGTAGCCATGAGTGTGCCACTGCGTTCACTGCAGCCTGGGCAACAGAGTGAGACTGACTCAAAAACAAACAAACAAACCAAGTCAAATCCATCATTCTAAGTGAACTATCACAGAAATAAATCCTGACTACTGCATGTGTTTGCTCATAGGTGGACCCTAAACATTGGGTACAAAGGCAGGAACAACAAATGTTGGGTACTTTTAAAGGAGGGAAGGAAGCCGGGTTCGGTGGCTCAGCCTGTAATTCCGCACTTTGGGTGGCTGAGGAGAGTGGATTGCCTGAGCCCGCGGGTTCGAGACCTGCCTGGGCAACTTGGCGAGACCTCATCTCTACAATAAATCAAAAATTAGCTGGGCGTGGTAGCGTGCGCCTGTAGTTCCAGCTACTTGGAAGGCTGAGGCGGAAGGATCGCCGGAGCCCAGCAGGAAGAGGCTGTGGTGGCCGGGAGCAGCCACTGCACTCCAGTCTGGGCGACAGAGTGAGACTCCAACTCAAAAAAAAAAAGAGGAAAGGGGGAAGACATAGGGGGTGGGGGACACACAACCACCCATTGGGTACCATACCCACTACCAGGAGGAGAGAAAGCTTGCTAGGTCCAAACCTCACCTTCATGCAATTTACTTATGTAGCAAATTCTCACATGTACTCCACAACCCTAACAACAACAATAACAAAATTAAAAAGAAAGGGAAAATAATGGCCAAAGGACCTGAATAGATATTTCTTCAAAGAAGATATTCAAAAGCACATGAAATGATGCTCAACATCATTAATCATTAAAGAAATTCAGGCCGGGCTCAGTGGCTCAGCCTGTAATCCTGCACTTTGGGAGGCTGAGCTGAGTAATTGCCTGACCCCGCGGGTTCGGGACCCACCTGGGCAATTTGGCGAGACCTCATCTCTACGATAAATCAAAAAATTAGCCGGGCGTGGTAGTGTACGCCTGTAGTTCCAGCTACTTAGAAGGCTGAGGCGGAAGGATCGCCAGAGCCCAGCAGGTCAAGGTTGCAATGGCCGGGAGCATGCCACTGCACTCCAGTCTGGGCGACAGAGTGAGACTCCAACTCAAAAAAAAAGAAAAAAAGAAAAGAAATTCAAACCAAAATCACAATATGTCATCTCACATCCATTAGAATGAAAACAGAACATAACAAATGTTGAGGATGTGGAGAAATTAGAATCCTTTTGCACCCTTGGTGGGAATATAAAATGGTGCAGCTGCTTTAGAACTGTACAGTGATTGCTCAAAAACTTCAAAATAGAATTACCATATGGCTCAAGGTTCCACTTCTGGGTATATACCTAAGATAATTGAAGGCAGAGTTGCAAAGAGGTATATTTGTATGCCTGTGTTCACAGTAGCATTATTTACAATAGCCAAGAGGTAGACGCAAACCATGAGTCCATTAACAAAGGAAATGTGGTACATACATCCAATGGAATATTACACAGTCACAAAAAAGAAGGAAATCAGGCATGGTGAGGTGGCTCACACCTATAATCCCAGCACTTTGGGATCCCAAGGTGCAAGGATTGCCTAAATTCACGGGTTTGAGACTAGCCTGGGCAACTTGGCAAGACCTCATCTCTACAATAAATAGAAAAATTAGCTGGGCATGGTGGTGCATGCCTGTAGTTCCAGCTATTTGGAAAGCTGAAGCAGAGGGATCACCTGAGCCCAGTAGGTTGAGGCCTCAGTGGCCGTGAGCATGCCACTACACTCACAGAGTGAGACTCCAACTCAAAAAAAAAAGGAAATCCTGTCACATGCCACAACATGGATGGATCTTGAGGACATTTTGCTAAGTGAAATAAAATGGTCACAAAAAGACAAATTCTGTATGATTCCTTTTATATAAGGTAAATAAAGTGATCAAATTCATAGAGGAAGTAGAAAGGTAGTCAAGAACTAAGGGAAGGGCTTTGGGTCTCCTCCTGATGTGGGAATTTTTCTGTCCTCTTAATAAATCCTGCTTTTAAAAAAAAAAAAAAGAACTAAGGGAAGAGAGAACAGGAAATTACTGCTTAATATGTATAGAGGTTCAGTCTTACAAGATGAAAAGCATTCTGGAGATTATAAGCCAAAGCTCTGTGGACAGGAGTTTCTTAAATTACTCATGTTTGATTCCAAGTTGTTTATCTAAATGTACCAAGGTAGTTTCTTTGATTGTTGTAACTCTCCCCACCACCCCCTTACTGAACCATCAGCATGATTAGGAGACCTTGGGTCATACGGAAACTTACCATAGGCCTTGTTAATTCAGTCTCAAGGATGGGTGCAGGACTATGCTGCACATCTCCCTGTAACCTGGCTACAGAAATAAATTTACTTTTTCCCCAGTTTTTGCCTCTCATTTTCGATTGACCGTGTGGAACGCAGCTGGACTAGTTTATCTGGGAAGAAATTTGGTGACTCTGATGAGATTTCCCTGCTTGCATCTAGCCAGTTTCAGCAGGGCTATCCCATGAAAATTCCCTGCAGCTACAGGAGCCCTTTTCGCTCCAAGGACTCTCTGAAGTAAGTCCCCATCAACCATGGCCAACGTCTGTCTATGATTCACTGGGAGAAAATGGAGATAGGGAGCGGATGTGTTCATGGATAAGTCAGACTGGGCTTTTTAATAGTCATTTGCAGGCGCCAGAGAGGGTAGTTGCATTTTTGAATATCCTTTGTGTTTAGGCGTGGGGAGGCAAGGGGCACAGCACTGCCAGGGCTGGCAAGCGGGAGGTGTGGGCTGGCAACCCAGAGATCCGAGTAGATTGCAAAAAATTGTGGCACACGGAGGTGAGAGAAGAAAAGATTTATTTAAGAAACGTTCACCCCCCACAGACAGGGAGTGGGCCTACATTCTAGGTGAGTGTGGCCTCGTAGCCCCCCAGAGTCCTGGCTTAAATCCTTCTCCTGGAGATGTTGCACCTGACTACCATGACTGCTGTGACTTCCTTGTTGACTATTGTACCCGAATCCTGAATCCGAGAGACCACCAAAGAGTCAGCTCCGATGCAAATCACACGAGGGTCTTTATTCAGGCTCGAGTCTGGGCTCACATCCGTAACCGGTGCAGTGGGACAGGAACGAGAGCCCCGACCCAGTGCAGCCAGCAGCTTATATACACAGTTACAAGGGAGGGGAAAGAACTTTAAACTTGTTCACACATGATTGGGTAATTTTAAACCAGGTTTCGAACCAACTTTGTTGTTCTCGTTGTTCTTTCCGTTTAGCCAATCCTTCCCTTACTGTGGCCATGGACTCCTTGACAACGCCTGAGTGGTCTGTGTAGAAACAACATTCCTCCCCCAGGGTGGCACATGTTCCACCCTGCTATAGGAATAATGAGTCTAGCCCTCTACGGTTCTGTAGAACTACCTCGGATAGGGAGATTAGGGATTCCTGGAGATGGGAGAGGGAGGCTTCAATTCTTTCAATGTCTAGGTCTATGGTCGCCCTAAGGCTATTATATTGGTGGCTCTGTGTGGCTAGGGAGGCAATACCTGTCCCTGCTCCTGTTAGTCCAAGCCCAAAGCGGACCGCCAGGGAAATGGCGGTGATCGGTTCTCTTTTATTTCTCCAGTGGGCCTCTGTGCTGAACCACCGGAGTATGTCTTCATCAGAGTGGTAGAGAATTTTTGGAAGTAATTGAACTAGCATGCAGAAGCCTTGTTGGGTCTGATTTAGGACCTGCCCGTGGAAGCAAGGGGTTAAGCCTGTAGAACAGGCCCACCAGCTACTTTCAGGGGGCAGGTGGCAATCTAGGCTAGATACAGGTAGTGTAATGTTGCATAGGGACTGAAACTCTGGTATGGGGCGGCCTATGCATAATCCTTGGCCTGTTACCGACTGCAGAGTGAGTCCCTGGGTTGCTGGCTGCCATCTACAAGAATTGGAATCATGCTTGGTTGTATAGTTTCCCATTACTGCAATTCCTTCATAATAGGGGGGCTGGATGTTATAACATAACATGAGTTAATTTCTGGTTTGGTTGCATTAAGAAACAGGTAGGCTTGATTTAGCAAGTGCCAGAGAGGATGTTGGTACAGTACCAGTGGAGGTGGGGTGGAGTCAGAGACAAGTATATTGGCCCCTACGGAGTCGGGGACAACTGTAGTGGCTTCAGAATCTGTATAAGTGGTAGCTAAGGGGGTGGACGCGGTGGTCCGGGGCCTGAGGTTTGGTATAACAACTGGTCTGTGTTTAGGTGTTAGAGCTGGATTTGGTCCCATGCTGAGGGTTTTTTGACTGGGGATTCGAGAGGTTACTTTAATCATAAAGGAACTTCCGGAATCCGTATACCCTGTACGCTGCGGGTTGTACAATCTGAGTCCCCACGTTTTTCCTATTTCCCAGCCTTGAGCTTTTCTGCCCTTTTCGGTAAAGCTTATAGTTATGGGGTTGCAGCGCTGCCCCTGGGTAGGATTACATCTTTGATGGATGTTGGGGGTACCTGCCCTCTGTACCTTTATTAAATCATTGGACTTAGCAGGGCTCCAATTTATGAACCCCGTGGAGATGCAGGACCAGCTGGGACAATAGTACTCAGTGACATCTCTACAGTTCTTATCTTCGTCATGCCCTGGGCACACATAAAATTACCAGTACCTTCCGTCAGTGCCTCCGTGGGTTAATTTTCATTGTATGGCGGCAGTATGGTAGAACTGTGTTAAGTTCCCGGTCATGGTTGGGAACCATGTGTTAAGGGGGTTACTTTTGAAGCCTGCCAGATGATGTTGTTAGTGGAGAGGTCTATAACCTGCCATGTTAGATTTTGGGGCTGGTGTGGGTTCGAGTTGGCTATGACACTACATAGAAAACACGATATACGTAATATTAGCATTATGGGGGTAAGTGAGAGCGGCACAATCTTAGCTTTAGGGGATTGTCCTTGTCTAGCACGCTTTTCCAGTCTGGGACGTAGTCTTTCAACACAGTGAAGGAGTCTGCCGGCTGGGCGTGGGTGTAGTGGACCCACGGGACGATTCCGTCCACTTTGAGCGCAGTGGGCATGGTTAGGATTATGACATAGGGTCCTTTCCAACATGGCTGGAGCATCTGGTGTTGATGTCTACGGACATACACCCAGTCACCCGGGCAGTAGCGATGTGGTTCCGGGGGTGGCCCAGTTTCGCAGAGGGCCTTTAATGCAGGCCACACCCGCTCATGTGTTTTTTGCAGTGCTTGGCATAATGTCCTCCAGGAGTTTCTTTACCACTATTGGTGCCGTTTCATGTTTTGTAGGAAATGCTTCAGTCCAGCCTGAAAAAGTGTCTATAAACACCAGTAAATACTCGTAACCATATTTTCCCGGTTTTATCTCGGTGAAGTCTACCTCCCAGTACGCTCCTGGCCTGTTACCTTGGAGTCTGGTTCCCAGGTTGGATTTGTGTGAAGAGGCATTTGCTACTTGACAAGCATAGCACTTGGCCATGATCTGTTCAATTTTAGATTGCGAGTTTTTGATGGTTATTTTAGCATGTCATATCAAGTCTCCCAATTTTTTTGTTCCCACATGAGTACTTCTGTGTATTTTTATGAGGAGCTGTTGTCCTAATTTTTCTGGTAAGATTACACTGCAGTTCACTGCCCTCCACCAGCCATACAAGTATTGTACCATAGGTTGGCTTTTGATCCAATTTAAGTCTTCTTCTGTGTATTTGGGGTCATCTGGAAACTCTGGTGCCCCTGGGTCTGGTAGAATAGTTACTAGGACATGATTTACAGACATGGCTGCCTCCTTTGCTTTTAGGTCAGCCAAGCGGTTTCCCCTGGCTACCGGCGTGTCCACTGTCTGGTGTCCTGGACAATGGATGATGGCTAATGCCTTAGGTAGCCAGAGGGCTTGTAGCAGCTGGAGGATTTCAGCTTTGTTTTTGATAGTTTTTCCTTCTGCCGTTAGGAACCCCCTTTCTCTGTAAATGGCTCCATGTACATGAGTCGTGGCAAACACATACCTGCTGTCCGTAAAAATGTTTACCCATTTGCCAGCTCCCATAGTCGGCGCTTTGGTTAGCACGATTAACTCAGCCCGTTGGGCAGAAGTTCCGGCCACTAATGGGTCTGCCCAGACAGTTTCAGTCTCCATGGTTACAGCTGCCCCCGCATACCTTGTTTCATTCCAGACGAAGCTACTGCTATCCGTGTACCAGGTGTTATCTGCATCAGGCAAGGGTTGATCCTGGAGGTCAGCTCTCACCCCAGGCACCTGGGCCAGGATTTCTTGACAGTTGTGGAGGGGGCCTCCCAGTCCGGGTTGGGGAGCAGCGTGGCTGGATTCAAGGAGGTGGGGGTCTGGAACAGAATTC
This sequence comes from Carlito syrichta, assembly GCF_000164805.1. Lineage (NCBI taxonomy): Eukaryota > Metazoa > Chordata > Mammalia > Primates > Tarsiidae > Carlito > Carlito syrichta. The sequence continues at coordinate 193,514 of NW_007079901.1, read as the reverse complement.
TAGCAGGATCTAGGAGCAAGCCCTGGTAGTGAGTCAAGTGGGCATTACTTATCCATCGATCTGGTGGCTGTCTGAGCACCCCCTCTATGGCATGGGGTGTACTGACATACAGTTCTTGACCCATGGTTATTTTGTCAGCATCCTTGACCATAGTGGCAACTGCCACAATGATTTTCAAACATGGGGGCCATCCAGCTGCTACAGGATCTAATTTCTTTGAGAGGTATGCTATGGGCTTTTTCCAGGGGCCTAGCTGTTGTAGCAGAATTCCCTTTGCAACCCCTTTCAGTTCATCCACATATAGATGAAACGGCTTTGTTAAATCAGGTAACCCAAGGGCCGGGGCCGAGAGTAACGCATGTTTGAGGTTATTAAAAGATTGGTTCATGGCCTCCGTCCAAACAAAGTCTTGCTTATTTTTAGTGGCTTCATATAGCAGTCTAGCCAACTCAGCAAACCCTGGAATCCACAAGTGGCAGAACCCCACTGAACCCAGGAATTCGCGTACCTGGCGGACATTTTGTGGCAGTGGAATTCTTAGAACAGTTTCCTTTCTAGCGTCCGTTAGCCATCTCTGCCCATCTTTTATTTTGTATCCCAGATAGCTCACCTCCATTCTTCAGATTTGTGCCTTTTTTTGCCAAGGTGTGGTACCCCAGGGTGCCCAGAGTTTGTAACAAGTCCTTGGTGCCTTGCAGACACGTGTCTCCATCCTCTGCTGCCAGCAGGATATCATCTACATACTGTAACAGAGTCAGGTTGGGGTTCTTTGTATGAAACTCACCCAAATCCTCCTACAGTGCCTCGTTGAAAATGGTGGGTGAATTCTTGAATCCTTGAGGCAGTCGTGTCCAAGTGAGCTGGCCGTTGATACCCTTTTCTGAATCTGCCCATTCGAAGGCAAAGAAGTCCTGGGTTTTTGGGGCCAAGGGCAAACTGAAAAAGGCATCCTTTAAATCCAGCACAGTATACCATGTCCTGGTTGGGGGCAGAGTGGTGAGGAGGGTGTAGGGGTTTGGGACCGTAGGGTGTATGTCCATTACTCGCCGGTTTACCTCTCGTAAATCCTGAACTGGCCTATATTCACCTGAGTTTGGTTTTTGCACCGGCAGCAGGGGAGTGTTCCAGGCTGACTGACAGGGTTGCAGCACCCCTGCATTTAATAACCGCCGGATGTGACGGGCTATACCTTCCCATGCAGTCAGGGGCATTGGGTACTGCCATACCCTGATCGGATCGGCTCCCAGTTTCAGTTCTACGAGCACTGCCGGCCGGTGCTTGGCTAGTCCCGTTCCCCGTCTCTGCCCATGCTTGGGGAAAACTCTGTAGCCAGCAGTTTATATCATCCATTGGTGGTAGTGGCCTTTGGAGGAGACGATACTCATCCTCCAGGCTTATAGTGAGCACCTGGATAGGATGTCCATTTTTGTTTAAAATCTTTGTCCCCTCTGGGTGAAAGCTGATTTGAGCTCCCATTTTGGTGAGTAGGTCTCGGCCTAACAGGGGGTATGGGCACTCAGGGATGACTATAAAGGAGTGAGACACTCGGCCCATGCCAAGGTCCACTGTCCTTTGGGTGGTCCATGGATACGGCTTAGTGCCCGTGGCCCCCTGCACCCACAAAATCCTGTTTGATACACTTCCATGTGGTTGTAGTAGGACAGAGTGCTGTGCCCCTGTGTCCACATGGAATTGCATTGGCTGCCCCTCCACCTTAAGAATTACCCTGGGCTCGGGGAGGGGCTCTGACCCCCGACCCCCCTAGTCCTCAGGGTATAGGTTTTCCCCCAGGTTTAGGATGTGTAGCTTATCTCCTGGATCCCTGGGATTAGGGTGTTTCTTGGGACAGTCTTTCACCCAATGACCCTCTTCTTTGCAATATGCACACTGGTTTCTGTTTAAGTTGCGTCGTCCCTTCTGACAACTGCCCTCCTTACCTGGCTCCGCAGCCAGTTTTTTTGAGGCATCTCTGTTTCTCCTGGGGGTCATTGGTGGTGGTGGCCAGCAGGATTTTGGCTAAGTTGTGAGTCTGGCAGTTGTTTATTCTGGTCTGCTGGTCCTCTGGGCTTTCTCGGCTGTTGTATACTCTTTCAGCCACTATTAGTAAGTCCTGAAGGCTTTTCTCGCCTAACCTCTCTACCTTCTGCAACTTCCTTTTAATATCTGGGGCAACTTGATTGACAAAAGCCATTATAACGGCTGCCCTAGTCTCCGGTGCTTCTGGATTCATAGGAGTGTACCACCTGAAGGCCTCCATAATTCTTTCCAGAAAAGTGGCTGGACTCTCATTCTTATCCTACCTAACATCATATACTCTGACCAAATTAGTGGGCTGGCGTGCTACAACCCTGAGACCCGCCATTAGAGTCTGGCAATAGACCCGGAGCCTCTCCTTACCTTCTGCCATATTAAAGTCCCACGCAGGGTGGGACAGGGGAAAGGCTGCATTGATGAAATCCAGATTCTGGGTCAGTTGTCTATCCTCCCCCAGAACCAATTTCTGGACTTCCGTCTGAATGCGTTCTCTTTCCTCCATGGTGAAGAGAACCTTTAAAAGCATTTGGCAATCATCCCAGGTGGGCTGGTGGGTAAAGAGAATGCTTTCTAACAAGTCAGTTAAATCTTTGGGATTATCAGAAAATTTAGCAGTTTGGGTTTTCCAGTTGTACAAATCAGGTGGAGAATGGCCAAGAGTGCAAGAGTTGTTCTCCAGTTTCATCTGGAGGCCCCATTGCATGGAGGGGGAGCACAGTGGAGTTGGCAGGTCCCATATTTGGGGCTGGGGCTGCCCGATTGGCACGTCCCCATGTTCCCACCGCCAGTCCGCGCGGGGGCTCCTCCGCCTGTGAAACAGGGGCCTGGCCCCCAATGGCATCCTCTCTAGGCGCCGGGGGAGCCAAAGGGATATCATGATAGGGAGGAGGGAAAAGTAAAACCTCAGGTTCTGCATCCTGCAGGACCAGGTAAAGAGGGGTTTTAGTCGACCCTTGGGTTTCCATGGGCCTGCTGGGCTTTGTCTCCTGCGAGGCCAGGACTCTGAGCGTCAGCCCCATTTGAGGTGGAATAAAAGATTTGGCCCACGGGGGGTTATTAATTACACCCTGCCATACGAGGATATAAGGCACCTGATCCGGGCGGCCGTGACATCCATCCTGGAAGATAACATGCTTAACCTGCAAAACAAGACTTAGTGAGAAAGTGCCCTCTGGCAGCCAACCTACATTGAAGGACAGCCATTCAGACTTGCAGAGGGTTTGAAACTTTTTCCTGTGGATGGTTACACTCAGATTATGAGCCCTTTCTTTTACATCTGAAAAGCGATCAGTCATCAGGGTTAGAGGGGTGGTCAGTGTCTGTCCCATGTTTTCCGTCCACAATAACACAACCACAAACACAACAGACAAAATGAAGCTACCAACATAAAAGTGTGGTTTTCCGTGGCCGTGAAGACAAAAGTAAAACTGAGCTGAGGGTAAGTCCGTGCCCCTAGGCGACTGACTTTCCTCGTAGATGAGGACTTCGTCCTCCAGACGGGGCCACGGGACATCTCCCACGACCCCTGGTCGACGACCTGCCAGCGCGTCCACTTAAGCCAATGCCAACCCGGATACAGAGTGGAATTCCTACGGATAATACAGATGTGCGCTAATAGACAGAGGAACGAGTGCACTCACCTGCCGGTGCTGGGACCCTCCGGGCTGGGGGTGTCTCGGAGGGAGGTCTCTGGGATCCCAGACGTGCCCCCAAATGTTGTACCTGAATCCTGAATCCGAGAGACCACCAAAGAGCCAGCTCTGATGCAAATCACACGAGGGTCTTTATTCAGGCTCAAGTCTGGGCTCGCGTCTGTAATTGATGCAGCGATACAGGAACGAGAGCCCCGACCCAGCACAGCAAGCAGCTTATATACACAGTTACAAGGGAGGGGAAAGAACTTTAAACTTGTTAGCACATGATTGGGTAATTTCTCCTACTGGGTACGGGGGCGTTTGGGATTGGTTGGTTTGTATGGTCACGGGTCACGGCTGACTGCGGCTGACCATCAATGGTCAGGTGGGCTGGGTGGAACCAGTTGGGACATCTGGAATGTGAGATTACTAGGGGAGTGGAGCAGGAAATGGGGCCAGAGGGTCTGCACCGTGACTCCGTGGTTTTCTTTTGGTATGTGAACTTGTTTACCAAAAGTACACTACTGGGCTTGGGAGGGAAAGCAAGCATACATCTGAGTTTTAAAAACAAGTTTCAATATACATTCAAAATAAGCTTCAACCTACACTTAAAACAAGTTTTATCACACAATTATGAACTAGATGGCCCTTGAGCTCCTCAACCAACAGCTTCTTATTTGCCCCAAGCACTACAATTTTGTAGGAAAAGAACGATGCAAGAGGGAAATTAGGTGGAGGTAGAACAGGGAAAAACAAACAAACAAACAAAAACATGTGAACTACTGCTTGCAAATAAGCAACGCTGCAACAGCATAAAGATAGGATGAAAGCAACTAAAAATGATCATAATAACATTATAAGCCGGGCTATAATCCCGTGCTTTTGGGAGGCTGAGGTGAGTGGATTGCCTGAGCCCGCGGGTTCGAGACCCACCTGGGCAGTGAGACCTCATCTCTACAGTACATCAAAAAATTAGCTGGGCATGGTAGCACATGCCTGTAATTCCCGATACTCGGAAGACAGGTGGAAGGATCGCCGGAGCCCAGCAGGTCGAGGCTGCAGTGACTGGGAGCAGCCACTGCACTCCAGTCTGAGCAACAGAGTGAGACTCCAACTCAAAAAAAATAAATAAATAACGTTATATATTTGGAGGCCATGACTTGACCTCGTTATGGCTAAAAGTATTGGTCTCCATGAGGGCAAGGTCAGTGTCTCCATTTTTAATCCCTAGTTTCTAACTCAGTGCCTGGCACATAGTTTGCTGCCCACAAGAAATGTCTTAAATGTCTGTAGACTTATTTTCCAAGATCTTTTTCATCCCTTTTTTGACCCACCCCTCCCAACAAAACCAGGAGCTTTTTTAGTGTTGTCAATTCTCTTTGCCGGGGAAACAAATGAACACTAAGGAACACTGGTTCATGAATGCCAAATAAAAATCTTGAATTTCAGAGGCCTATGGTATCTAATAGGGGCTTTATGTGACACCTAAAGTCTTACCTTTTCCTTCCTCAAGGTGAATTTGGAAGGCTGCACACAGAGCTTGACAAACAAATGGTTAGACTGACTCATTAGGTACCTACAGAAACCATTTCTCCTGGTAAGGGAGAAAAGATTATACCCTGTATTCTTCTTTCATACGATGACAGTTTGGTGGGCAGGACAGCAGATCTCTGGTATCAAGAAATGAAGAGAGGTCACACAAGAGATTCTGTACCCATTCCCAGCTTAGCCTAATTCTTTGTCTTGGTCTAAGTATTACATTGTCATCTGAAAACCACAGCTTGATCTTCATACCTCATCTGATGTTGGTTATGTCTGCTAGAGTCAACTATATCTTCCTGATAGTGAGGGCTGTCCCATTATTGAGTTGACTCTTCTAAGAAACAAACAAAAGTCAGGGACTTTTTCTGTTTCAGAGGTGCCTTATGGCAGGGCATGGTGGCTCAGCCTGTAATCCCAGCACTTTGGGAGTCCAAGGCGAGAGGATTGCCTGAGCCCGGAGTTTCAAGACAAACCTGGGCAACTTGGTGAGACCTTGTCTCTATAATAAATCACAAAGTAACTAGCCAGGCATGTGTAGTTCCAGCTACTTGGAAGGCTGAGGAGGAAGGATCACCGGAACCCAGCAGGTCGAGGCTACAGTGGCCGTGAGTGTACCACTGCACTCCAGCCTCGGCAACAAGAGTGAGACACCAACTAAAAAACAAAAACAAAAAACAAAAAAAACCCAGAGGTGTCTTGTCCAGCCTCTGCATGGGTGGAGACCTTCTTACAAAGCCTACCCTGAAGTTAAGAATGGGCCTGCATATTCGTTTTCTGGAAAGACTTGAGCCTTGAGACTTTCCTGAACACTGAGTCTCTCTCCAAGTATCTGGAAATAGTTGGAGAGAATTTTGACCCTGGCTACAGAAGCAACTGTTTTTCCTTTTTGCTCTCTCATACTCCGGGCTCTCCCTTGAATGTATTAAGTTCAAGCCAGTGACAGCCCCAGCCAAACGGCAGACCAAAGCTCACAGCTGTGCTTCTGTGAGGCTGAGACTCCACTGAAAAGTGGTTGTGAAGCTGGCCCCGAGGGCTTGGGAGACAGGCGTAAATAGACTACAGGCCTAGTAGGGAGAACTGGATGGCGAGCTCAAACTTCCCAGTCAAAGAAGTCTATTTGGAAGTTGTGACTATTCCCAAAGCCACCAGCAGTAACAGAGAAATCCCTTGTCTGGCCACCTCGGTGGACTGAATTTAGCTCGGTAATGGGGGAACACGGGCAGGTAGAAAGGAGATCAACTTTGTTGAAGCAGAAGAACATGATCGTGGGGCCAGAGGCTGGTGAGAAAACAGAACTCACAACAGTGTGGCCCAGATGGAAGTGTGGCCACAGAAAGAATAACATCAACATGCTAGAGGTGATCATATGTGACCCCTGAGCCAGCAGAAGCAAGAAAATAAACCACAAGATTTGGGAAGGGAAGGGGGAACACTGGTTGTTCGCATTTTGATGGTTTGATGTGTTGGATGGCTCACTGAAGTGAGAATTACACAAGACATGTTTTTGATGAAGCTTCGCCAGCCTGGTCTGTGGATCTGGCCCGGGCATTAAACAAAAAATTCAATTTCAAATGTACTTACGTGGATTCAACCACAGATCAGAATATAGTGCCCTAAACTTTTGATTTTTGGTCATTTGTCAAGATCAAATGGGCAGCTTTATGAAATTCTATGCAAGACCCTGTGATCATTGACCTATAATGAATGTAAAAAAATTTGATGGATCGATTAGTAGACAACAATGTAAAATTTAAAAAAGATCAGATGCCTTAACCCAGTTATTCCTACTTGTAAACAGTTAAAAGAATTCATGGTTAGTTTAAGCAAGTCTGCTTTTACTTCAAGACATGTATTGAAAGCTTTGTTAACCTGTAGATGAGACGGGGGTGAGCCAAAATGAACTAGTTGAGAAAATGCCACATTGGCATAAACTAAACAAAGAAAGCTCGAGATGCCATTGAATTTCAGGAAAATAAGCACAATGGCTTACAAAATACAGAATTGTTAGATGTCAAAATTTGATCTGAAAGGTTTGGGGGCTTACAGGGAAGTCTGCACACATAGAAATATGATCTCCAGCGTGTAGCCAGGATTACAAGAGCTTACCATGGACGCTGTCACATATTCCCGGCTTTCTTTTTCTGGGAAATAATTTTACACTATGACTGTTGGTGACTAAAATGTAGTTCTACAGCATCATATCATCATCAGAGCCATCTTCCTCTGTGTCCAGGCATCTGAATTACATCTGCAATATGCCTTTGGGCATATTACATACAATTAAGAAATCTTCTTTAGTAGCTCATTTTTTTTTCAAATATGTAATTTTGGCTGAATGATATTAAGGGATTTAAAAAAAGATATCATTACATTAACTGAAATTATTACTATTTTAATTTGCCAGCAAAGCCTTTATTTCTAGTATCATTTCTTATAACGTGTAACTCAGTGGGTGTCATAATCTTGATAGAATTTTAGCTACTTGATAGCCTGCGACATTTTTGGAGGAATCATTCCCAACAGAAAATCAGTTTAATGAGCACTTCTGGTGTTAACTGTGAACAGCTATTTTCCATACTCTTAAAGTACATGACTAAACCAGGGACTTATGCCACCTTTTTTAATGTAACACCTGGTGTTCTGTTCCTCCCTGTTCCCGACCTTAACAATCAACCTCAAGTAACGCCTAGCCAATTTATGGAATTGATGGACTACAGAAAAAAAAAAAAAACAGAATAGCTGAGCCAGCTTCCCAAAATAGCAAGTTTTAAGATGAATTTCTGGATCGGTCACCTTAAGGTGCAATACAATGAAAGTTTCTCTTATAATTTTCAACCAGCCAAGCCTTTGCCAAGAGGGTATTATTTGTTGGAGAAAATGACATCCCTGGAAACACAGAAAGCAAATCACTGATAGCAATAGAAACATCTCACCACTCACTACATTATCTCTTTAACTAAAACACGGCAAAAACCTGGGACACCGTGTTCTGTGAAATATTAAATGTTCAGTATACACCCTGCATATGGTAATCTTGTGGTCAAGGTAGTGCTTGGAATTTCTCCCTCTGCTCCAAACACAGCAGTGATTAAATATGCAGTCAGTATTTCATTTCATATGTATTTTACAGATTAAATTACATATGAAATATATATTATAAATTTTAAAGGATGGCTGTGCTAAAAATGAGCTAAACATCCTTATGGACCAGAAATAGAACTACAAAGCAGAAAGTGCATTATAAACCAGAGTTCTGCAGGGCTTTGGGCACAATAGCAGACATGGATGGTGAAGATTTGCTTTCTGAGGAGTGAACTGGACAGGGGCATCCTATGTGCAGCTGAGGACCAGAGTTGGGCTTTCTTCATATAACTGCTGGTTGGATCAGACTTTCTAATAGGTGAAAGGAGCCAGAAAAAGGCTCTAATTGCTGTTACCTGTAATAGTGGTGGAAGGAAGCAGAGGGAACAGCACTGATAACACTTAGACCAAGCTGCCCACTTGACCAGTGGCTGGCCCTGGGACGGCGCCAATAGCACCATGGAACTGGACACTGAAATACCAGGCAAAGACCTGGGGTTGCACAGTAGAGTTTCTTTCAACGTTGGAGTCAACCCTCTCAAACCCTGCCACTGCTTTGTGAATTAATTCTGAAATGTTCTAAAGCCTTTCCTGTCATTTCAGCAATGTTCACAGGTATCTCCACCAGGAGTAGACTCCATCTCAAGGAACCCCTTTCTTTGTTCATTTGTAAGAAGCAAGTCCTCACCCATTCGGGTTTGATCATGAGATTGCAGCAATTCAATCACATTTTCAGGTTTCACTTCTAATTCTAGGTCTCTTGCTGTTTCCACCACACCTGTAGTTACTTCTTCCACTGAAGTCCTGAATCCCTCAAAGTCATCCATGAGCGTTGGGATCAACTTCTTCTAAACTCCTGTTCATGTTGATATTTTGACTTCCTCCCATGAATCAGGAAGGTTCTTAATGGTATGTAGAATGATGACTCCTTTCCAGAAAGTTTTTAATTGACTGTGCCCAGATTCTCAGAGAAATCATTATCTATGACAACTATAGCCTTACAAAATGTATTTCTTAAATGATAAGGCTTAAAAGCCAAAGTCACTCCTTGATCCATGGGCTGCAGAATGAATGCCACGCAAGCAGGCATGAAAACATTAACCTCTTTGTACAACTCCATCACGGTTCTTGTAATCGTCTTGTCATTGTCATTGTCAATAAGCAGTAATACTCTGAAGGAATCTTTTTTGTCTGAGCAATAGATCTCAAGGATGAGCTTAAAATATTTAATAAAGCACGCTACAAATAGATGTGCTGTCATCCAGGCTTTGTGGCTTAATTTGCAGAGTACAGGCAGAGTAGATTCAGTAAAATTCTTAAGAACCCTAGGATTTTCAGAATGGAAAATAAACATTGGCTTCAAAATTGAAGTCATCAGCTGCGTTAACCCCTAATAAGAGAGTCAGCCTGTCCTTTGAAGCTTTGAAGCCAAGCGTTGATTTCTCTCTAGCTATGGAAGTCCTAGATGGAGTTATCTTCCAATTTAAGGTTCTTTCATCTCCACTGGAAATCTGTTATGGAGTGTAGTCACCTCCATCAATGATTTTGGGAAGATCTTCTAGATAACTTGCTACAGACTCTCCATCAGCACATGCTGCTTCACTTTGTGCTTTTATGTTACAAAGATGGCGTCTTTTCTCAAGCCTCATGGACCAATCTCTGCCTGCTTGAAACTTTTCTTGGACATCTTTCTCACCTTTCTCAGCTTCATAGAATTGAAGAAGGTTAAGGCCTTTCTCTGAATTAGGCTCTGATATGAGGGGATATTGTGGTTGGTTTGATCTTCTATCCAGACCATTCAAACCTTCCCCATATCAGCAATAAGACTGTTTCGCTTTCTTATCATTCGTGTGTTCACTGAAGTAGCGTTTTTAATTTCCTTCAAGAACTTTTTCTCTGCGCTCACAACTTGGCTAACTGTTTGGCACAAGAAGCCTAGCTTTTGGCCCATCTTGGCTTTTGACATGCATTTCCTGACTAAGCATAATCTTTTCTAGCTTTTAAATTAAAGTGGGAGATTCTTCTTTTCAATTGAATCCTTAGAGGCCATTGTAGGGTTATGAGTCCTTTGAAGCTGAGGCCTGAGGAGGCCTGGAGAGAGAGGGACAGGGGAATGGCCAGTAAGTGGAGCAGTCAGAATATGCCCAACATTTATCCATTAAGTTTGCCATCTTATGTGGGTGTGATTTGCGGCACCTCAAAACAATTATAATAGTAACATTAAAGATCATTGATTGCAAATTACCATAGCAGATATAATAATAATGAAAATGTTTGAAATAGTGTGAGCATTACCAAAACGTGACACAGAGAGACAAAGTGAGCACACGTTGTTGGAAAAATGAACTCGCTAGACAGTACTTTTGCCAAAAACACTCAATTTGTAAAGAATGTGATATCTGCAAAGGACAATAAAGGGAAGCATAATAAAATGAGGCATGCCTCGGTCTTGAAATCTGGGAAAATTAAAATAGAAATCACAGCTGCATTGGATGAATGGCATTGACAAATTACCTTTTTCCAACCCCTGGATGTCACGTGTCAGGGTAGCAAGAAAAAACTCATTTTCTTGAAGACACTTTTATTCCCGACAGGGTATTGTAAAGGAAGAAGCTTGAGATTTGTGATTACTCAATTTCCTGTCATCATAGAGTTACACGGTGAGTGGGTCAGGCCTTCCTTCACTGGTCATTCCTTTTTCTTCTTTGAGTTGCCCAGTGCGTACAGGAAGCTTCATACTCCTTCACTCAAGAAATTCTTTAAGAGTGTGGGCAGGTCAAGTTAAGTATCTAATCCAGAATGTTTGTTGGTTTGGGGTTCCACTATTTATTGAGAAAAAATAACGTTGGCCCCCTTTGATTCGTTGAGTGGAATTAAAACTGCTGAGAGTGTAGCCCTAGAGAAAACTCACCAGTCAATGCTATTCTACAATCTTTTTTCCATATTCAAAGAAAATTCCAAACTTTAAAGTCTGGATTTATTTTTGTAGGTTTTTCACATACTACTTGAGATCACAAATGGAGATCCATGCCACATTTTTATCTTTTTTTTCCCCCTTGATCATGACACGAGTCCATCCAAGGAATCGATTCCCATGAGCTTTTCTGCCTAAGCAATTGTTTCTCAAGGACATGACATACCGTTTGCTTTCTTTAAGATAAAATTTTCCAAAAGAAGATATTTTGCCACAGAAGATAGTGAGTAAATGACAACAATAATTGAAGCTTTTAAAAAAGGGTACTGGAAGAAAGGGAAAAGTCTGAAGACCATCGATCACCTAACTGAAAATGACCTCCTGTGTTGAAAACAGGTGGCTCACTAGGTCAGCCATCTTGAATAAGACACAGCATCTTGAATGCTCCTTCACTACGCAGCATTGTGGAGGCACAGATGACATTGCACCATGACAGGAAGGTGGGAGCGGGGAAAGGACATTAAAAATGTATGTGCATCCTTTGTATGCCACACTTGGACTCCTATTACCTCTCAATGTGAGAAATGTGTTCTCCACTTTATCCTTATTTGGGATTTTGATCTAAAACACATCCTGCTGCTTAAATTTGGCTAAAAATCTTTAGGATAGAAATATGCAGCAATCTCATCTAGAACAAGGTATTTTTGACTAGGGAATCAGAAGGTAAGAAAATAATAAGTATGTGTAAGCCTAAAAAAATCAAAACATAGTCAAGCATCTAATTGGCCAACTACTTTCTAACACTTCAGCACTTGAATCTTCCTGGCTACTTGCATAGTATTGTTAAGGTAGAATAAATCATTTGACATGACTAGGTTTTAGGAAAATATGTGAGAGTCATTCAGGCAAAAAATCAGTTTGAAATAGATGAAATTTTCCATCTGAGTGCTTCTACCAAGAGAGAATGTTTCTAGGAGTGCAGTATTTTTAATCTTGTTTTAAAATAAATACTTTAATGTATAAATCACCCAATTGTAAAGGCACTTCAATTTTATTTTCCTTTAGTTTTGAGGTTTTGGAATTGCTCTGTGCAGTTCCAAGTAAAAGCTCTTAGATAAAAGTTGCATACTGAAAACCACCATCACAAATGTGCAAGTACAACTATAAATTTATACAACACTCAAGCTGTTTGTAGTTTGCAAAATTTGCTAATAAAATGCAGAAGTAGGGTTTCCACTGAACAGTCTATGACACTGGTACCGCACGTATATCTTGGGTGCGGGCAGAAGATGGAAAATTCCATGCATGAAGAATCTCTTGTGGTTGGGGCAGTTTGCTAATATCTTAATGAGTCAATTATGATAATTACAAAAATCTTAGCTTTACATTATTTGTGGTGTGTGTGTGACAGCTCTCCCAAGCAAACACAGCATTCTGATTCAGCGGCATTCAATGAGAAAATTTTCTGTGCTAATAATACAAAGTGGATCTTAAACTGCTGCATATTAATCAAATTCATTTAAGTACATTCATTAATTTGTGTGTATAACAGCCAAACTGGAAATGTGGAGTTTGCTGATTTTGCACAAAATACATATATTAATAAATGCTAAGACTTCAACATGAGTAATAGCTTTAAAAATATTTTCATAAAGCAAAAATCTAAGGGGTGATACTGAATAATTGTTTTCTTTTTAATATTTCCACTTTCATTTCATTTTGTGCTCTTTGGGAAAAATAAATATGGAAGAAGAAAAACAATTAAGAAATAAATGGCAAGCCCAAAGATTGTAAAGAGAAAAAGAATATAATATTGGACAACACTAATATTAAATTTCCCACCTCTCCTTCAAATCACTTAATTTTTATTTTTTATTTTTTTATTTTTTGAGTTGAAGTCTCACTCTGTCACCCAGGCTGGAGTGCAGTGGCACACTCATGGCCACCCCTGCATCGACCTGCTGGGAGCCGGTGATCCTTCCAACCTCAGCCTTCCAAGTGGCCAGAATTACAGGCATGCACTTCCACAGCTGGCTAATTATTTATTTATTGTAGAGATGAGGTCTCGCCAAGTTGCCTGGGCTGGTCTCGAACCCTCGGGCTCAGGCAATCCACTTGCCTCAGCCTCCCAAAGTGCTGGGATGACAGGTTGAGCCACCAAGCCCAGCCAGCCTCACTTAACTTGAAAATAGGTTCAAGGCAACTTAGACATGATCCCATTTCTGTGTACAAAGGAGTATGAATTTGAAGCTAAATTAGGAAAGAGGCTTTCATTTCTTGTGCAGGACTGGAGGCTAGGTGTGCAGGGCCAAGGAATTACAGCACTGGAGGGTGAGTCTATAGCTGCATGTCTAAAACGAATGGAAAACATTTGCATTTCTGCCTAAATTCCTTTAAGACGTGTTAACCATCCACAACTACCTTTGCCACGTATTACTTCTTACCTTGAACGTTAATTGCTCTGAAGGCAAGACTCTTTTCATCAGGGTACCTGGCAGGAAGTATGTGTTCAATAGATGTTAAACGTAAAATACCTATTGTACAAAACAAAATACAGTAAGTGTTGGAAAGAAGTTGAAACATGGTGTCTGCAGGTTCAGAAGAAACACTTGGAAGGTTTCAGGCTAGAGTCTGTGAGCTGAACTGGGAGTTTCTTGAGGGCGGGATCCTTCTGCTCCTTCTTCTTTCCCTGCCAGCAGCTCTGGGCTCTGTTTGAGTCTAACAGGTGCTCACTGCAGGACATTTTAAGTGAGGAAGTCAGTCAAATAGAGGGAAGAAGGTGGGAATTCACAGGTCCCATTGGGTAAGCAAAAGCAGTTAGGCTAGAACAGTGTATCCCAAGGGATTGCATATGTGCCACAGAACTCTGTGTAATTCAGAGGTGGGTATCAAAGGACTTTAGTGATCCTACTAAGTTTGTCCCCAGGCATACTAAATTGTCTTATTGATTGGGAGGAATTCGCCAAATTTCTAACTATATATCCTTGCATAAGAATAGTGCTAGGCCGGGCTCAGTGGCTCAGCCGGTAATCCCAGCACTGTGGGAGGCCGAGATGAGTGAATTGCCTGAGCCCGCGGGTTCGAGATGTACCTGGGCTACTTGGCGAGACTTCATCACTACAATAAATCAAAAATGAGCCGGGTGTGGTAGCGCATGCCTGTAATTCCGGCTACTTGGAAGGCTGAGGCGGAAGGATCACCAGAGCCCAGCAGGTCGAGGCTGCGATGCCTGGGAGCATGCCACTGCACTCCAGTCTGGGCGATGGAGGGGCACTCTGACTCATAAAGGAAAAAAAAGAACAGTACTGTTCTTCAGCATTTCCCAAACTGTGTCCCCCAGAACTCGTGTTCTGTGAGTAAGGCGAGGTGAGGGGAAAGCACTTTCCCTAAATTGGTAAAATGCTTCTGGTATTTTACAGTGGAAGCTCTACCACGCATATGAGCGTACCCAGGGCCCTGAGAAGTCCTGGCCTGAATACCTTTTGTAAACCTACTACTTCCCCAAATGACTTGAACACAGAAACAAGTTTCCCATAGCATTTGTTCAGATTTCACGGGAGTGCACTAGTGCTGCATGTTTACAATTCCTCTGCTCAAAATTCTCTGAGATTCTGTTGACCGTAGGAGTTGAAATCTTAAATATGAGTTCCAAAAGGGATCACCAATCCATGCCATTGCTTTCAAGAGCAAACTCCAATTGCTTTACCTGCTTCCTCGTCTTAGGTTGTCTGCCACCTTCATCGGCAGAAAATTCTGTTGTGTGTCTCGTAAAAATGCCCTGCCCTAGCCTTTAAAAGACTGAGACGAGATGGTTCCAACCCCACTATTATTTGTTTTTATCCTCAAAATGGTACAGTTGAAATCTCAATTTTCTCTTCCTTAGGCTCATAACATTCCCCTTCTGTTTCTTCTTAAGATCTTAAGCTGTGGCTCCTTCTCACTCTACCCCAGGGTCCTTCTAGATCCTCAGAAGAAAAGGAATGTACAACTGGGAAAACTCATTTAGTGAACATCTGACCAGAATTGAATGTATGTGTCACATGCAAAATTAAGTGCTACATCACTCTGACTGGTGTTAAATGCTCTGATTCTAGTTGCTACATTAATTCCAGTTATATTAAACACTTCTCACCTTGAACCCAGGCAGTTTATTTTTCTTTCTTAACTTACCCTTTTTCATTGACTCCTCTGGGTCTTCTGCTCTCCTACCAAGGTAACTTGTGATTCTTAGATTATTTCTCAAGATGCTGATCACCAACTCTACTTTATACACAGCGTATCTTAACTAGGATGATGAAATGCAATTGTTTCCACTAATAATTAAAGCCCTGAAATTTGTCAATGGTTCATCTTGCTCATAAACAAAAATAAATTAGGATCCCCCATACTCCAATATGTTTTCTTGAGTGGGAGCGACAGGGCCAGGTTCACAGCCAACAGACCAGGGCTTACACATGTCTCACAGCTCTCTGCAACTGGTAATCTGGTAAAGCACAGAGGTGCCACCCACAGGACATGATATCATCAGTCACAGGACAACATTAAGAAACACTCATGCTTTACCTAAACTCCATCTCATCCTACTTGGGATCCTTTGGAGACTTTCTCAGCGTATTTTCTATTGTCATAGCCGATATAGAATAATGGGGGAAAACACCGGAGACAGAAGGTTTGGGCTCAAGTCTAACTACTTAATAGTTATGTGGCTGTGGGGAAATTAATTGCGCCCCTGTTTTCTCCCCTATAAAATGGAATTGCACTGAGCAATGTGAGAATGAAATGCTAAATAACACACGTGGAAGCCCTCCACACATGTAGGGCATTATCTAGGCCAAGGGTTTCCTCATTGTGCTCCAGAAATCCTAGGGACTACATGAAGAGGGCCTTGAGGGCCACTGTGAGTACCCTTCGAAGGCTGTCTCAAGCCCCTGCACCCTCACCTCAGGCCTTCACAAACGCTTTGGTCAGAGCACAGCCACCTTGGTTCGTTTTGCAAATTGAGCTTCCAAGTAAGAATTCCTCTGAAAGATTTCACTGACAAAAAAAGGAAGTGCGTTGAAAACTACTGACACAAATTAATAATTCAGGTAACTAACTTATAAAATGACTCAGATTTGTGCATTTAATATTCAGATTTGCACATATAAGTGACACATAATCTATAGATTTGTACATGAATCATACAAATACTAAAAGCAGACCTCTGTGGCACATAACGTCTTGATGCTCACGTTGCTATGAAAGGCTATGTTTTGACTCTCAAAAGATGATGGCTTGGTTTTTTTGTTCTTCAGAAATAAACATATCAAGTGATGCTGTTCATTAAATTGCATGGTATGGAACAACATCGTACATGACACATACACATGACCAACACAACCAAACATTAAACTACACAACATGAGTTCTCTTAATTATTGGCTGTCATATTGAGATTAAATTGGGCATTAAATTAAGTTTAAAGAGAGATTAAATTGTGACATGAGGTGCAGTAAAGACACAATAGGCATTGAAAATAAAAGGCAATTATTCAGAATAAAATCACAGTCTTAAGAAGCTGAATACTTGTCTGCTTTCAAATGTAAGTTTATTTTGGTCTAAAAATAAGGATGAAAAGGTGAATTTCATTATCTTAGTCTCTTAATTTTGGAAATCTTGGGTACTGCAGCCTATGATTTATTGCCTGTGGTTGAAGTTTTCTAATACAGTGATGGTGAATTTTTGATCCAGATATTAGTAAGTTTCCATCAGCTTATACCTTATTTTATTCTTTTAGATGGTTATTTTCCTTACCTAGGTTTCTTCATAGTGGATAGGAGTAGATAAATTACTTAATTTTTAGGGAAGTTTATATCACACCATCAGTTTTATATGATTATTTTCCCTACCTAAGCTTCTTCATAGTAGATAAATTACTTAATATTTGGGGAAGTTTCTCACCTTTTTCCCCCTTCATTTAATTAACTTATACTGCTCTTCTCTAACCTTTGCGTATATCCCCACCAGCCAAAAAGATTTTGTCAAGCTGTAGCTTCTATAGTTTGCATGGTGAAAGTAACAAGTCTGTAGAAGAGACTTTCTTCACCACACTATGGAATCTAACCTGAACGTTCCAACATGCCCCTCCATTTTTTCTGCCTGTTTAAAGATCACACAATGCAATCAAACCTGAAAAACATGGTCAAGCATGCCGTTTTAAAGATGCAGCCCAAAGACTTGAAACCTGGGCTTGAGGGGTTCTTGTGAATTTTATTTTCATCAGGAATACCTTCTCCTAAAGATATATATATTTTAAAAACGACCTTACCCAAGGTGCAGAAATAACGTAAAATATCTTCTTTCAGAAAGAAAATTATACATTCACCAATTTATTTGCATAATCCATCAACGCTGAAAATACTGTGATAAGCTTATAACTTTAATGCTTCTAAGATGAAATTCTATGTCCCGAATGGAAGTGCCATATTTTGACCCCAAACCTGTCCTCTTTTTATGTTGTTCTAGGACATAATTCAAGTCCATGATTTATATTTAGGTCTGGCATGAATTTTGAAAATTCATTAATAGGAAAAAATCCAGTGTCTGTTGATTTCCTCACAGAAATCTTTCTAACCCATCAGAATGCGCCTGGCGACCCCATTCATATGAACACTTTGGCCGGAACAAAAACTCACCAGACCAGGGATTAATGCAGTGAAAAAGAGAGACCTACTGAGCCTTTGGGGATGGATGGTGCCTTGGATTGGTCCAGGGTTCTGAAACCCAAGTCACCCATTGTATACAGGAAACTGAATGTAAGATCTTCCACAAACAGGGACCTGTTTACAAAATGCGCCCGCAGGGCCAGCATTCTCTTTGCCAATGCTCTTCTGACAAACGTCCAAGCACCGAGGTGTCACAGCAACTTTGGTTAACCACGTCTCCCAGGCCACACAGCCTGGGCAGAAGAAAGCCACAGTGACAGTCACAAAACAGATTTCTCTAATTCTGCCCCCCTACTGGGTCTGAGAAACCCTGTGATGGTTTGCCATGACCCTCCCTTCCTTTCCAGCGCCCAGTGGATGAGGCGACTTCCTGCTGCTCTGGGACCCTGCTTCACTCTGGCCCTCATGGGTGGACCCCTTTGATATCAAGGTGACCGAGCCCTGGTCCTTGTCCTACCCATACAAAAGTGATAAAGCTCTGGGCTGGGGTACAATTGAGTGACACGCTCCTGTTAAACTCCAAGTCCTCTTCCTCCACCATGAAACACAATTCTGTAAATGTGGTATCTTGCATTTGCATTTACTTATAGGTGAGACAGAGGATGTGGGAGGTGGGGCCGGGGATTGGAAGGCAAAGGACCAGCAGAGGTGGGCCAGCACAGAGGTGGGTTTGGAAGGCCGAGTGCACACCTACGTGGGCAAAGCAGATGTTTATGGTTAACCCAGCGTCAGGCAGCTTGTCTCACCCAAACCAGCATCTTGAGGTGGCCCTCCAAACCCAGTAGTGAGATGTGGTATGGTAAATAAAACAGTCTCCGAATCCCTTTAGAATTCCAGAGGGATTCCAGAATTCCCTTTAGGCTTCTTACAGATTGGATCTTGGACAACTGCCCAGGCTTTAATCAGCCCCGTCCTCCACCCATCATGAGAGGACACTTTCTCCTCTCTCCAATGAGCTTGTGGTTCTAGAAGATCTCAGCATACTCCCCTGTCGCCACCTCCCCACCCCACCCCTAGCAAACCACCTAGCTTCCTTGGGGAGTGTGGCCCAGGCGCCCAAGCTCCCAGGCTGGGCCCAACGGCTATAAAGCATTTCTGGGTCAGGAAGGGAGACTCGACAGCCAGGCTTTCCTGCAGGAGTGCAGCTTGGGTGTCGAGTGTCTGTGGTGGCAGCTGCACCGCCGGGTAGCTCGGGACCCACACGCAATGGCAGTCGGATCATGACAGCGGGTAATGGTGGCAGGCCATGGCAGTGAAGCGATGGCTGCCGGGCAATGACTGCGGGCCATGGCTCGCCCCTGGCCTATGCCCAGCCTGGGTCAGCTGCCAGATGGATGTGTGGGGCCTATTTCCTCATGGGGCACTTCCTTGGCTAGGGCCTGTCACCCACAAATCAGCTCTAACCATCTTGGATGCGAAGGAAATGTGGCCAATCCCAGGTGGCTAACACCTTCTTCTCTTCTTACTTGGTCTTTACATCACGTGAACTTATGGGTCACCACAACTGAAATTCAAGCTGAGTCATGCAAACATTGATTTTTCATCTCCATCCAATCAACTTCTTATGTTCTTGCTAAAAATTTTTAGGTAATATAAATGTTACTCAGATGATCTCTTTAAAGGCTTCATCTAACTCAGTAAATTAAATATCTAGCAGAAATGAAAAATATGGATAGTCTGTCAATACAGGTTCTCGTGTGAATCTTCTCTCTATCTAGTCTTTTTGTTTTTACGTTGGAAAAAACCTGATATTTTTGATGTGATTAAACACAAATATTTACGGTACGGCAAATGCATGTCATTTAGAAATGGGTTGCCCAGAGATAAATTTTATTTACCGAAGCTTTCAAAGCAGGGAAAGTTTCAAGGCAAAACTAGAACAATATCAGGTCTGTTATTTGTTTTCCCACTCAGTGCTCCTTTCCCCTCCTGGTATCTGTCAGAATGTATAAATACCAACTACAAGTTCCAGCATTATTTTCTAAATCAAAAAGTGAAAACTTTTGGAGGAAGCTCAAAGGCTGTGGCTTGATTAGCATAGACAACTAGATTAGAACCAGTGGCAGCATCTCTCTGAGTAAAATCTTCCCGTTTTATTCTTGTCACTCCCTGGGGAGCAATTGCAATTGTGGGCACATTACACTCTCTGGCCGCCTTTGATCTCTTTATTCAGATCCCCTGTTTACTGCATTAAAACAATTCAATTCATTCATCAGCCAGTCTTTGTTCATTAGATCAGATTTTTTTTTTTACCTTTTTTTTTCATCAAGTGCTCAAGTCGGTTCATTTAGCCTTGTTGATAGAGCCTCTGTCCAAGATTAAATTGTACTTTTTCCATCTTTTGAAAGAGTTGTGATAGGGAGATTTCCTAGATTAAGGAGTATGTTGATTTTTCATTTCTCTCTCTCCCTTTCTGGATACAAAGTTGAGTTTCCTTGTTATAATTCTTGTTACCAAAAAAGCAAAGATGATCTGTCTGGAAATGTTTGGAGACGCTGGGCATTCCGTTTTCTAATGATGGGGTCAAGATGTTTGGGTTTGTGACAATCCCTTGTCTGTCCTGTTCCAATTCTCTCTGGAGTGGAGAAGATTGCCTTTTCTTCTCTTCCTTGCTATGCGGTTATTTGTCAGCCTGCCGAAGCTAGAAGGTGGTGCTGTTCAGCATGTAAATAAACCAACACTTTTTCCAGTAAATAGCTCTGTCTAGCATTATATGCCAGGAACTCTCATCTACACAATGATGAATTCAGTTCCTGTATTGTGCTTTCCTTTCCTGTCCTTTCACCCAGAGAAAGGTGATCACACTGTAATTATCTAAATCCTTTTTACTTTATGTTTTTCTGATTGTGCCTCTCATGTTTCCAGTCTCCTCAGAGATAGCGTTTTCCATTGCTAAGATAAAATTCCTAAGGCAACCTTTGTGAATTAATTTACTTCCTATAGTCCAGTGTTTATGGTCATTATATTTTGAATGCCACAGCACGTCTATACCATTATTTAAAGGATCTCGTTCGTTCATCCATATAATGATTGGCATTGGCTATAACTTGATGCAATGTTACACTATTTTAATTCTTTCTCAGGCAATGTTATCTTTGATCACTTCCTATTCAGCGGGGGAAAAAAACCCACACAACTGCAATCCCGCATTATGTTTCGGAGAAGATGCCAAGCACTCCCTGGAATATAGCTATTCAAGACAATTTCTCCACCCTCAGGCTGCTCATTAAGGGATGGCAGTTCCTAACTTTAATGAATAAGGTAGAGCAAAAATTCTATTCTTCTTTGAAAGAGACTCCGTGGTTTTTTTTTTTTAAGTGTTTTCTACTGCCTATTTCTTTGTTTAGTTGGAAATGGTGTACACTCCTACATAACCATGGCCACAACTCAATATGCAAAGTATTTCCTTGTCACATTTCTTTTTTGTGGTTCAAGTGTATGTTTTTTCAAAGAACTCCAGAGGAAGATTTGTATCTTTCCTCAAAAAAATACACCATTGGCGATGCACAGTACATTGAGATGATCATCTTGTCTACAGGTAGAGTGACTCCCATATATTTGTGGTTTTTATCTCCCCTCTTACCGAACACTGATTTAATATGTTCTTTTAACCCAGGGACGTTTGTGGCAGCTCCAAATCCTCACTGAAAAGATTAGCAAGAAAGAGCCAAGTAAGAAAAAATGACAGGGACCAGTGTTTAGGAAACGCTGCCTTTTCAAAATGCAGTAGCCTAAAACCCAGTCAAACTTGAGTTTCTTTGTGTGTTTAAAGGCATAAATGATCTGTCTTCTTTTTTAATAAATCAAGTGATGTCTAAAAATTTATATTTGTCTCACAGCAAATCACAACCATGAAGCAAGACTCAGAGCATAGGAGACATTTTAAGAATTTTAAGCCAAGATCTGAGAAACTCGGTCACACCCCAGAGTTACTGCACTGGTGTGGGAGCAAATAGGTCTGCATCACGCTAGGTCTTGGAGAACTTCTTGTCTTAACTCCCTTAGTTAAGGCCAGTACCTGAGCTCTGCAGCAGTTCAAAGAAAGACAGAGCCCCGTGGATATTAGGATGTGCATTCAAACGCCGAAGGTATTAGAGTTGCTAACCACGTTAAGCAAATCCTTGCTTTCATTATTGTTTGCTTTGTACCTATTCTGTGTATGACAGTGTTCAGAAATCCTGAAGGATGCAAGATCTCTCTCTCTCTATTTACACATATAGGTAATGATCTGTACTCCCCTTTAGCTTTCAAAATAGTTGGGGAGATGCATCTAATTAATTTAAAATGAGGAAAGAACAATAGAAACTAGTTAAAACTAAATGCCGCCTTGTGCTCAGTTAGCATGGGACACACTTATACTTTAAAAAAGAAAGAAAGGAATCATTGTTTATTTGCAATTCAAATGTGACTGGGCATCCCAAAATCTTTCTGGCAACCCTAGGCCTGTGATGGTGCCCTGTCGTCATGAGCTTAGAATTACGGTCTCACTACTACCTTCTGCAAAGCAGTTGAGTAACAATTTGCATGTGGATGCTCTTTTACTATTTACAAACGGTTCCATACACATGTTTAAATTTAATCTTCACCAAAACCCAGTGCGATAGGTATCAGCAATCCCACTTTTCAGATGAAAAAAAAAGGGCTCAAAGACATTATCCGATTTGCTAATTTGATCATCAAGGGAGACACCCAGCCCAGATTTTATGATCCCAAGTCCAATGGTTTTTTCACTACACCACAGTTGCCTATATTGTTCCACAGCTGGTGGGCTTTCTCCACTTCACAAAGCTTCCATTGGCTCAGTTTTTCTGCCAAGTTTCCTATTGGAGTGGCAACTTCCTGTCCAAAGCTATTTATTCACTACTCATTGTTCCTGGCTAATGCCTCCATTAGCCGTTGGAAGAGTGAAGGAATAGGAACAAAGTTTGGGGGAGTTTGTGATGGTTTTCCCTGGGGCTCATTTTCCTAATCTCACGTTTGAAAGTTCTCTCTGAATGGGCAAACACTCACCGAAAACGGAGGTTGCACTTGCCACCAAACTCATTCAGCGGGCTTATCAATCATGTGGGTGGTTTTGTTTTGTTCCAGACATTTTTATTTTGCTAGTAATGACAAATATGGAAGTGAGAGAAGAACTTTAACAATTTCAACGTTATTTCTGAATTTTAATTGTTATTCTTCTGGATAGTAGAGTGCAAACTGTAAAATACATTCAAACTACAAGAAGTAGAATAGAGATGTCTCTCATGATTCCATTTTCTTTTTCCACTTCTCAGAAATTACCCTCATAACAGAATGAAATATATTCCGTTAAGATTCTTTTATACAGTTCTACAAATATGCGTATCCTAATTATTGTACAAAAATGTGATCAAGTTGCTATGCAACTTTTTTCACTTGAATAATTATCTTAAACATTTCCATATCCATACACACAGATATACCTTTTTATTCTTGATGGTTGTAGAGTGTTGTATTCTATGAATATAACACAACTTGCTTAATCAATATCTTATTAATGTGCATTTGGATTTTCCAGATTTTTCTTATTATAATCGATACTACAATTTTAAATTTTATTTATTTATTTTTGAGACAGGGTCTCACTCTGTTACCCAGGCTGGAGTGCAGTTGTATAAGCATAACTCACTGTAGCCCCCTGAGTAGCTGCGACTGTAGGTGTGCACCACCATGCTTAATTTTTAATTTTTAATTTTTGGGGAGACAAGGTCTCATGCTGTCCCAGGCTCAATACTACAAATGTTGTGAGTGTTTCTAGAGAATAGTTTTCTAGAAGTAGAATGTCTAGGCCAGAGTGTGGACATTTTGTGTTCAAAGAATTGCTAAATGGTACAACATAAGGATTTTGCCTATTTCCCCTTTCATTACTTTCTTTTCAAGTTTATCTTGAGATCTTTAATTCTTTCTTATTTTTTACAAAGAATATGAGTTTTTATCCTACACATGTGGCAAATATTTCCTCGGGCTTATCCTCTCTGTTTTCACTTTGTGTTTTGTTTTGGTTTTTTTTTGTGCAACCATATTAAAATTTTAAGGAGTCCAATCATTCAGTTTTGTGTACTTTCTAGTTTTCTTATATTAAAAAACCTTCCCCATGTCAAGATTATAGAAGTCACTCATGTCTTCTAGTACTTTAATGGTTTTAGATACTTACATTTAAATCTTTAAGGCATCTACGATATATTTCAATGTGAACACAACACAAAAGCTTATTTTTATAATAAAGTGTTGGCTATCTCATGCCATTTATTGAATACTACACTGAAGGCAAAAACCAGAATGGTTGTGTTGGCACTCTGAGTACAGTTTCCACTGAATGCGTATCACTTGTGCACCACTGTAAATTTGAAAAATCCTAAATTGAACCATTGAAGTGAAAGTTCCTTTTACTACCAACTATGGTTCCAGTCCCAATCCTCTCACCCCTACTAGCAGTTGGTGTGTGTCCTTCCAAACCCTGTTCCTATGCGTTTATAAACTTAACAACACAGCTATATACAGATATACAAAATAAGTGGGCATATGCCAGGGCTGGGCTGACAGTCAGCCAAACATGCCAGGAAAGCATTAAATAGTGAACTAGTTCCATGCAAGTTGGTAAACAGCAGTTGTCCCAGGCCTCCCTGCTGACCCACTCTGAGATATCCCGCTTTCCAACTGCATAACATTCTTTTTCACATCAGGTTTTGCAGGTATTCATAAATGGCATAGGCTTATCTTTGTAGGGATGCTACTTTTTGTTCCGTTCTGGTGTTAGGATTATACTAGCTCTGTCAAATGATGGGGGGAAACGTCAACCCTTTTTATTTTTCAATTCTCTGCAAAAGCTAACAAATCACAGGAACTGTTGGTTCCCTTGGCAAGACTTGTTTGTAAATCGGGCTGGGTCTGTGGCTTTTTGGGGATGGAGGGTGGTGGAGAGACACAATTCTGACTACCGGTTACATTTTCCTAGGAGTATTGCTCCACTTAGACTGTTATTCCCTCTGTTGGGAAAATTGTGATAATTTTTATTTTTCCTAGAAAATTATTTGTTGACAGTACGGGCTATAAGGTCAGACTACCTTTTGTACATTGTTTCATCATCACTTACCAGTTTTTTCTTTTTAATAGATTTTTTTAAATTCAAGTTTTAGATTTATAGAAAAAGAGTTTCCATATACCCTGTACACAATTTCCTCTATTATCAACATCCTACATTGGTTGTAATACATTTGTTATAATTAATGAACCAATATGGGTACATCATTATTAGCTAAAGTTCCTTATTAGCTTGTTGTCTTTGCTTGTTTGTGCTGCTATAACAGAAGACTGGAGACTAAGACATTTAGAAGTGATGAGTTTCTGGGGCTCACGATTCTGAAGACTGAGAAGTCCAAGTCTGGCTGCATCTAGCGAGGACTTTCTAATGGCAGTCTTGCATGACAAGAGAGTACATGAGGAAGTGATAACGAACCCTATCCTGTGATAATAACATTAATTCACTGAACTAATTCCCTCTTAAAGGTCCCACCTTCAACACTGTTGGATTGAGGGTTAAGTTTCCAACGCACAGACTTCAGGGGACACAGTCAAACCAGAGCAATAGTTTTATTTAGATCTCTTTCGTTTTTAATTAAGGTCCTTTTTCTGTTTCGGAATTCCACATCACAGTTAGTCCTCGTGTCTCTTTGAGCTCCTCCTGGCTGGGGTAGTGCCTCAGAGATTCCTTATTTTTGGAGAAGGACTTTGATGGTTTTGAGTACTGGTCATGCATTTTGAAGGACGCCTCCCTCTGGGAACATATATTTAGTTTAGTTTTTGTTTTATTTTTATTTTTTTTATGATGAGACTGGGATTGTGAGTCATTTACCACCAGAGGTAAAGTGCCATGTCCATCACATCGTTTCAAGAGTACATACTCTGCACATATTGTACACTTTGGAAGGAAGTCACTATCCTTAACTGACAGCTAAAATGTGGGGAGATATGCTTCTCCTGTCTGAGGACAAGAGTACTCATATAAACTATTTGGAGTTCTTATGCTGGGTGATATGTCTATTGTTCTCTGTTTATTCACCTATTCAGTTATGGACTTACTGTTAGTATGAATTCATAGATGCTTATTTGGCATTTGGGGTTATAATCCAATACTACTTTATTTTGTGGCTCAAATTGACCCATCTTCAACTCTTGGTAGTTCTTTCAGTTGGTTCTTGTGTTTCTTTGTCATACTCCCATCATTGGGGGTGGGGGACTGGGGTTTGTTTGTTTGTGAGCACAAGCTTACTTTCTGCCCCTAAAAGAAGCCCCTGGCTCATCATGTATATTTCCTGCTCCTGTCCTGGAATCAGCCATTTCTCCAAGGAGTCTTGGTTCCTTGTATTGGAGAAGGATGTAAGAAAACAAGATCTGGGCGCTTGGCATGTTTGTTGCTACTAGGGTGTTGGTTTTGTTGTTGTTGTTGTTGTTGTTTTTCCAGATCTTTCTTAATACAGTTGTCCGCCCTGGTTGTATCAACTATTTTGTTTTCACAGCTGGAATTTTCCAAAAATTCTGTGGACTCTTCTAGGAGACAACCAAAGGTGGATTTCTTTCTCTCCACCCTGAGGTGTCTCTTTCAGGCTCTGCATTGAGGCAGAGGCTTCAGTTTCTTCGTTTTCTGAGCCAGTTCTGAACACACTGCTCAGCTCTCTTCAATGTTTCATTATGATGTGCTTCGTTTTGAAGACATTTCATGTGCCCCAACGGGTCTAAATTTAAGTTTAAAAATTCAACTGCTTGTGTTGTTACCAGGGTAAATAACTTTGTTGAGGTGACAGCAAAATGAAAAAGAGAGTTTCTAAACAAAGCTAAGTTCATTCACGTGCAGCCAATGACAACTGTCACAACTGTCACAATATAGTCTTCTTACATTGTGTTAATTTTCTTTTAACAAAAATTATAGATTTATTTTAAATCTTATAAAATGTATAAGCTTTATTAAAACGTCTTTGAGGAAAGTATGTAATTATTTTAATTTTATAATTTTTTCATGACTTTCTTGTAGCTCATATTTATTTTCTATTAAGTTTTTTCTTGGTTAGAAAAGCCAGATTGGTCTGTTTTATCAGGTATTTTTAAAAATCAGTTATCGGTCGGGCTTGGTGGCTCAGCCTGTCATCCCAGCACTTTGGAAGGCCTAGGCGAGTGGATTGCCTGAGCCTGCAGGTTCGAGATCTGCCTGGGCAACTTGGCAAGACTTCTTCTCTACAATAAATCAAAAATTGGCCAGGCATGGTAGCGCGCACCTATAGTTGTGGCTACTTGGAAGGCTGAGGCGGGAGGATCGCCTGAGCCCAGCAGGTCGAGGCTGCGGTGGCCGGGAGCGGTCACTGCCCTCCAGTCTGGGCGACAGAGTGAGACTCCAACTAAAAAAAAAAATAAAAAAAAACAATCAGCGATTGATTTTGTCTACCAAGTTTCCTTTTTGGCTTTCTATGTCAGTAATTTCTAACTTTATACTTGAGGTGAGATATAAATACATTAGTTTTCATGTTATTGTTCTTTCTTTTCTAACTTCTTGAGTTGATTGCTTAGTCAATTTTAGTCTTCCTTGTTTTCTAAAAAATGTTTAGCCAAGTGGCATTTATGATTTTTGCCTTTAGAAACTAAGATTTATTTGTGGCATGATACATAGATATTTCCTCTATTAATACTATTTTGGTCACATCCCAAGAACTTGATTTGTCATACTTTGATTTTTGTCAATTTTTAAGTGTTCCATAATTTAATTTATGTTTTATTTTTAACTTAAGTGTTATCTAGATGAGAATTTTTAAGTGTCTGAAATTTTAGAGTGATTAATTTCTATAACTGAATTATAGCCAGAGAAAGTGGCATTTATGATTTTTGCCTTTAGAAACTAAGATTTATTTGTGGCATTTACAAAACATTTTTGAAATGCTACATCGTTTCAATAAAATGACTACTTCCTGTCTGTTGGGCATACACTTCCACACATATCTGTTATATTAGAATTGTTCGTTATATTATTCAAATCCCTCATGTCTTCCCTTTTCATTTATCTGTCAATTTCTGAGAGAGTCGTATTAAATTATCTCACTATTATTTTTGTTCGTATTGCTTTGTTTCTCTAACAGCTTTTTCATTACACAATTCTAAACATAAACATTTATAACTATTTTATTTTCTTAGGGAGTTGCTTCTCCAACAAGATCAAGTATCTTTGCTCCATTTAATTGTTTTTTTTCAAGATTTCCATTTTGGTTTACTTTAATATTTCCATTAGCTTTCTTTTTGTCAGGATTGTATTGAATTGATAACTCCTATGGTGAGAACTCACATTATAATTTTAAGCATTGTCTTTTAAAAATAATTTTTTTTACAGATTTAAGTCCTGTGTTTTTCAAATTTATTCTTAGTTATTTTATCAATTTGTGGGTATTATAAGTGAGATTCTTTCTTCCACTATATATTCTAATTAATGATTATTGTTTATATAATAAAGCCATTTATTTTTGTATATTAATTTTGTAGCCAGCTACCTTAAGTTATATTTTTTTTAATAAGTCTTCAGTTCATTCATTTAGGTGCTCTAATTATCAGTCATAACATTTTAAATAATGAAAATCTACCTTCCCCTTTTTCTCTTTGTCTTTCTCGTTTTTGCTCTCTTGTTGAGTAGCACTGGCTAACCTTTCTAGCACAATGATAGATGAAAATAGCCAGAGAGACATCTTTGTTGTGCTCCTGTTTTTAAAACGAATGCAAGGCCCTGGCTTTGTCACGATAACAAGGTCTACCTCCATTTAGAAATGCATTTTGTAGCAAGTAACAGAAAACTTGGGTAATAGAGATTCAAACAAAAATTTTTCTCCAACAACAAGAAAACTGGGAGTAGAAGGGTTGTCGGTTTCTTCCCTGACTCAGCCATCATTTGTCTGTGAGTGTGTTGGCTTTTCCCTCTTGGTTGCAAGAGTTCTGTGGCAGCTCCAGGAGCAGTGCTGTGTTTGTCCTTTTATAAGGAATGCAGACACTCTTCCAAAAGCCCACCTCCTACCCCAGCAGATGGTCCCCTTGGTAAGGGAGCCTAGGAAACTGGGGAATAGAAATACAACGATCGATTTTTCAACTACGTTTTCAAATGTATTAGCCAGAGTTGTGCGAAATATAGTCTTGAATTCTTTTAACTTCCTTTGTAGCTGTGGTTCTCTCATTCTTATTTCTAATGTGCCTTCTCACTTTTTTCTTGATTAGTCTAGCAAGTAGTTTATTTTACTGTGATTTGTATTCTTTTCTCTTAAAGAACTAGCTCTTGATTTTAGTCTGCCATTTTTTTGCCTGCTAATTTATTTATATCTGCACTTATCTTTATTAATTCCTTACTTTTGCCGTTTGTGTTTATTTTGTTGTTATTTTCCTAAATAATTTGATTGAGTTGCTTAATTCATTTAGCTTCATTCTTTAATAATTAGTGGTGAAAGAATGTAACAAATACATTTTCTTCTGAGTACACCTTTAGGATTTAATATGTGTTGTTTTGTAGTCATTATTTTTAGCTACTCTACATTTATGGTTTTGATTTCTTCTTTAGCTTAAGAGTAGGTTAGATGATTTTTGAACATATATTAGTAGTGGAGTTGTTTTGTTTTGTTTTGTTTCATGCCCTTTGCTATTAATTTTAGCTTTATTGCATTGTGGTCAGAAAATCCATACCATTTATGTTTTCTTAGAATTTACTGAGGTTTTGTTTGTTACTCAACTTTTACAAAATATATGGACACTTGCAAAGAAATTGCTGTGAATGATCTTAGTCAGATCTAGTGAGTTTCCACGTTTCTGTTTTCATCTGTTTACTTATTTTTAGTCTATAGAGGTCATTAGTGACTAAGAAAAGTATGTTAAATTCTCTTACTGTTTTTATTTCAAATAGTTTATTTTTTATTTCATGCAATTTTTACTTTATGTATTTTGATGTATTTTGTTTGGTGTATGAAGATCAATCAAACATGTTTTCATTGCAGGTTTTATACCTTGCACTATAATACTTTTCTCCTGGAATTCACCCCTGTCTAGCAATAATAGTGCTCTGTAAACCCTGCTTTCTTTCTGTTGGCTGCCTGGCATATCTTTGGCCACCCTTTTACTTTCTAAGTTTGTCTCTAACAGCATATAGCTGGATTTAGTTTCTGATCCCAAATGTAAGTTCTTTTTTTAAAAATAGACTTTAACTTTTTATCACATATGCATTTATTTTTATAATGGCTATGTTTCATTTCAGTTTTGTAATCTTATTTAATGTTTTCTGGGGTTTTGCTTCCTTGGTTTTATTCTGTATGTTCTTTCTTTCACGACATGGTTTTGATTGCTTATTGTCTTGGGGTTATATGAAAGATACTTAGTTTGTTTTCCTTTCTAACTAATAACTACCTTTACAACTTTAAACAATATGCTTAAATTTCTGTCTACGTATCAAATTCAGAAATGAAACGATATGTGGAAATTAGTAAGTACCCTTACATTAATTTTTTTGGCTTCATCTTTTTTCTAACCTTTTCACCCTTTTGTTTCTTCTTTTCCTTTAACTGATATATTCTGATAGATTTAATCAGAATATATATGTTTTTCCCAGTCTGTTGTCCTTATATTTTTTGTTCAATACATTTACATTCTTTTTGTAATAGCAAATTTTATAAGCGTTTTACTTTTTTTAATCAATTTTTTACATATAAACCTACATTCTGCTTTTAATAACATAATCACCATAGTTACTTAGCTTTGCTTATATGGATTCAATGCTTACCTCTAGTCCTTTCAGATGTTGATTTTCCTATCTATATTTTCTCTGAGTTCAATAGATTGCTTTATTAAAGCGGACTTTTCTGATTCACATATGAAGGCAATATATCGCGTTAGTCCTTGAACAACAATTTGGCTGCATATAGAAAGTCCTGGGTCACTTCTCTTTTTCCCCCAAATCTATACAGGTCTGTTGGCATTGAATATCACTGAGCTGAGGTCTAAGGCAAGCTTAATTTTTCCCATTCAAAGAGGCTTATTCTATGTTCAATGAGTGGAGTATTCTTTCTTTATTTCTAAAGTTCAATAGACTTCCCAAGATATGTCTTCCTGCACTTGGTCGTTGTTTTATTAAATTTGGTGAACTTGTTTGATGAGCAGATTCCTTTTTTCACTTCAGAAGAGTTCTTTTCCATTATCTTCTGAATATGTCTTTTTGCACCTTCTGGTATGTTCTCTGTTCCAGGACGTTGGTGTTTGTATACTGATCTTTCTTGGCTACCCTCCATGTCTATCCTTATTCCTGTTTCTTTCTGCATTCTGTTGAACTGTCTCAAATCTCTTTCCCATGTCTCTGACTCAGTTTTCTGCAAAGCCCATTTTTCTTGTTTATGGTGGATTGATTAGTTTTCTATTGGGATTTATTTTGCTCTCAAGTTCTTTCCTTAATTTCTCATCTCCCCTTTCATGTTATTCTTATGTTTTATCATCTGATTGTTGATCTTAAGTTTCATGGCCTTTCTGTTTTAGTTCAGTTCCTTAAGAATGTGAGTACTTCAGACAATGCTGTTATTTAAGGAGAGACCTGCAGGATAAGAAGGCATCCTCCAGCTGAAGAGTCAGGGAGGAGCTGCTCCTTAGCTGCTGGTGGCCCCATGATCCTTTTTCATTCTGTCACCTCCAACTTCCTGTCACCTCCAATCCTTTCCACCTAACAGGAAATGGGGACTTTATCTTCGTCTTCAATCTTACACTAAAGGAAAATATTGTTCAGTGTTTTTAGGTTAAATTTGCCAAAAATGGGCAGTCCTATATTTAAATTCCCAAATAGTCAATTAACATGCCATCTAAGTATTTTTATGTTAAAATTTCATTTCCTTTATCGCCATTGGCTTGTCAAATTTAAACAGCAGTGTGGTCCAAGCAGAGGGAAATAGTTAAATCTCCATCACGTCTGCAAAACCAGACTATGAAGTCTTTAACTCTGGCTTTGCAATTTGCAGCAAATAGCCACATGCATTCCTTTTGCTTGGTTGTTACCAAGGGCTGGTTTGGTTAGGTATTTGAAAGCATTTCCTGACACCCATCTCTAGGTCATTTCTTTCCAAATCCTGGCAAGAGAAAAGAAGTTAAGTGAATCTGCGCTTCTTGTTGGTGCAGGCCAGTGAGTCACCAAGGGCCTGGTGGGCTCAGATACAGGTGTGCTGGTGATCTTAAGGACTCAAGTCCCACAAGAAGAGTTGCTACTAGCAATATGATTTTCTGAAATAGTGAAGAACTTGCGATAAAGTGTCTGATGAAACAAAATACATCTGCCACCAATTTACATCATGGTTGCCTTTCCGGAAATTTCAGTGGTGTACGTGAAAACAACACAAGGAGTATCTGTGCTTAGATGTTGACCAGCGTTAGGTTTTAGGATTGGATAATTACAAGAAGATTTTTTTACCTACTTGAATGTGCAATTTAGACATTTAAAATTGTGCCAAAGATACGATAATGCTTTGTCATGTGGGGTTGTCTATCTATTGCAGTACCTAAATGCCAGTGGTGCCCACCAATCACTGTAACAACCAAAAAATACCATTGCAAATTGACAAAACTCCCCCTGGGGGGTGGTGCAGCTTCCCCTGAGAACTAGTGACTGAGAAACCGAGTCTGACTTTAGGATACCTTAAATGGATCCATTGGTCAGATCACAGGATAAAGGATCATCAAACAAGTCAATATTTTAAAAGGGTTTAGAACCATTTCTGGCATGTTTCAAGCTCTGTATATGTGTTTATTATGTAAATAAATAAATGCAGCCAGTGATCATCAAAATATGTCCAAGATTTTTTAAGTTAATGAGCAGACAATTTTGAGGGCTGAGCCCACATGACCAGTTGATTTTTGTTTTAATGATATAAAAGGTACACAGTTTATGATGGGTCATTGTTTGTGTGACAAGGCAGGAAGAATAACAAATATGTTTGCTTTCATAAGCCAGGCTACACAAGAAACCAATAACATTGTTTGCCTCTGAGGAGGAGAACTGAATGGCAGAGGGATAGGGTAAGAGGAAGATTTCATTGTATACACTTTTAAACTTTGGTATGTTTATCAAAGTGAATGAAATGCCTAATTCAAAATAAATAATACATATATATTTTTAAAATCTTAAAGAATTTCATTTGACATATATGTCAGGATATCAAAATTCTGTGTGATGAGATGTAAATAAGGGCTTAACATAAGTGTCTGTATTATTTACTTCTTATAACCAAACCAACTTTTTTTTTTGAGCTGGAGTCTCACTCTGTCGCCCAGGCAGGAGTGCAGTGGCACACTCAAGGCCACCCCAGCGTCAACCGACTGGGCTCCAGTGATCCTTCTACCTCAGCTTTCAAGTAGCCTGAACTACAGACAAGCGCTGCCACGCCCAGCTAACTTTTTATTTCTTGTAGAGATGAGTTCTCGCCAAGTTGCCCGGGCTGGTCTCGAATCCACAGGCTCAGGCTATTCACCTGCCTCGGCCTCCCAAAGTCCTAGGATTACAGGCTGATCCATCGATCCCGGCCCAAACCAACTTTTTAAATAGTTTTTCTCTTCTTACTAGGATCTCTGTTATCCATTATTAAAGTCAATGCCAACAATATTCCCTGAAACCATATTATTTAATTTTTGTTGCTCAAATAAATAAATGTATGCCGTTGGTGCTCAAACCCAGCCTGCCTCCCCTAGTCCCTAGGTGCCTGGGACGTTGGAGGTTTGTAGACAGTGAAAATTCTGGATTCTAGTCCTGACTTGTTGGGCTTTCTGAGAGAGCAGGACTGTGGTCAAGATGCAATCAGTGAGTGGAAGGAAGGAAGCTGGTAAGACATCTGAGAAGTATAGAAGACTTAGCAAACAAGGACTGGGGGATCTGGGAACTTCAGAGCGGTAGATTCTCAAGTTCAGAAGGAAACTTTAGGGATGCCCAGGTTTCTCCTCTTCTTCCCTTCTTTGTTCTCCTTCCTCCTCTTCACATTTTGCCCTCTTCCTTTCTTCCCATTTTCCCTCATTTCTTTCCCCTTTCCTCTCCTCCTTTTCTCCTTAACAGAGGATGAAACAGACGTTCAAAGAGAAGATCTTCCTCTAAGGTCACTCAGCGGATGAGTGGCAGAACTGGAATTCAAACCCAGATCTCCTTTCTTGGGAAAGGGATATAAGAGATATAAGAGGCTGTTTCCTGGGTCTTCACGACCGTCTGAATACCAGCTTTGTTTCCCTTCCGGCGTGCGTGACAGGGAGAGAAGGCAGGGGAGGTGAAGAAGTTGGACAGGGAGGCATTTCTGTCCTGCGTCAAAGTTTAGAAAACACTTGGGAAGCATTTAAAAGACCATAATTTTCCAGCCAAGGTGCGTAGCTGCAGCCTGCAGTGATAAACAGGACATGAGCCTCTGATGGGGAGAGGCAAGAGACAGAGAGAGAACGTAGCCATGAGAGACAACCCCTACTCAACAAGGAAAGCCAAGAGCGAAGAGAAAACACCATTTTGACTCCAGTGCAGCTCTTCCTCTCAAAGCCAACATGTCAAAAGACTTGGATAGACCATTTTTGTACCATATCCCTCCCCTGGACACCTCGTTACAACTCAAAGGACTTTTCTTGTAAATAACCTGAACTATCCCTTATTTGTACAGTCAGGATCCTTGCAACAAAGAGTGAAATCTAAATCTGATATCCCAGCACCAGATTCACCATGAGTTTGGAAAGACCATATCCATCTCTTTCCCACGAGGGGAGTGGAGACATCGGAAATTGTCCCGCCTCACCTGAGAACAAGTGTTCTGAAAGGCTTTCTTTCGGTCTCCTCCCTTCTCCACAAAAAGCGTAAGACGATTAAAAAGATTCCCACGTCTATTTTCAAATTATGTCAGAAAAGTAGATTAAAGGTTTTGTGCTTAGGAAAACAGGGATAAATATTCAAACATAAATTATGGCGATATTAATAATTACACATTTGTGCCAAGTAACTAGAAAATTATTTGAGCATTAATTCCATTTACATATGTTCATTCAAATTTGTATCCCTGAAGCGTGCAAGTATTTGGGGTTTGAAACATTTAATCACTTAGTAAGCAGCCCTCAATGGGATTGCCATTTATTTATTGTCTTTATTGATTTTCCTACACAGGAGAATGCTTGTGGTGTATAGCAACTGGCTGCTGAAGTGAAAGAACTCTATCTTTTCTAGTGCAGAACAAAAGCGTCTGTTTTTCTTTCTTTCTTTTTTTTTTTTCCTAAAGAGCAACCTATTTTCTTCAGATCATCCCAGCTCAGGACCAGAATGCTGCTGCTTTATTCATTTGTTAGATACTCTTCCCCCGTTAGTATGACATTATGGCATTTTATTATTTCGAGACAGACACATTGAGAGGTACTTGGTTTTCTGTTCAGGATAAATTTTCAGATTTAATTCTCTAGTGCATAGTGGGTGGACTGGGCTCCCAGAAGCACATTTGGTTCTTAGTTGATACATGGGACCCCCCTGCCAACAGGTTCTTAGTTGATCCAGGAGACCACCTTCCCCAACATGGTACCTGGAAAAATCTAGAACTCAATTAATTGGTCTGGACACGTCACCTTCTTTAATCTGCTTTTAAAGAAATCTCCTTGGTGACTTCATTATAAACATTGTATTAATGTTAAGTGCTTAGCACAGATTTAATGGACATCAGTGCCAGTCTCTCACTTCATCTTCCCAAAAGCAGGTCCATGGGGTGGGTCTTATTAGTTAGCCATATACATGAAATTGCTGTTTTTGTCATTTTTAATGGTTGTGGAGTAACAATTTTATGTGTTTCATCCATACATTTTATGTGTTTCCGTTTTACAGATGAAGACATTGGCTATTGAAGAAACTAAGTAACTTGCACAGTCACACATTTATCGTTGGCAGAGGCAGGTCTGAGGGACTCCAAATGCGTGCCACACACCATGAAGCCACCCGCCTTCCAGCCACTACAGCTGCCAAGGGTCTGGCTTGAGGGTAAGACCGACAACCCCTGCCACCTTGCACTCTGCCCGAGAGGAAGCCATCTGATCCTTCCCTTGGTGCCCTGAAGGTCAAGGGCACTCGGAAAGATAAAAGTGGGATTTTGACTTGATTAAAGAGAGAGGAGAGTGATAGCTTACAAGGTGCAACTCTTTTTCTGGATTTTGGAAGTCTAGTTTCATCTTCATGGAAGCCAGGCAGAGAAATGACCCCTGAGGCATTTCCGACTCTCCAGCCCTCAGTCCACTGCTCCTTTCATTTCTTGTGTGTATGTGTTAGAAGTTTTTTTATTATAAGGATGTGGGGTACAATTCAGGGTTAGGTATACAAACGTTGATTATGCAGGTACCCTTGTCGACGAGGTATGCCCCTCCCTCCCCTAGCAGTTTCCCTCAACTGCCAATCCCACCCCCGACAGTTTTCCACGACTGCCAATCGCTTTCTTTGTCCGCCAGGTCACTCTCCTTTGCAGAGGAAACATCTCGAGGTCCTCCTTGCAACAATTTAGTAGTGGGACTGACCCTTTCCGGCAGAGACTCTACCAGTGAGGCCCCACTCTGCCAGAACCCGGTGAGTAGTGCTGGGCGGTCACTCCAGGTAACAGAACAATCTAGGCCGGCTAATCCAGGCATTCCCCCTACTGAAGGAAGTGTAAGGATTACATGGCATCCTGGCGGGGACAGATCCAGAGAGAAGAGTCTGGGCTGCAAAAACCAGAATTTCAGATAGGAGGCCAGTCCCCAACAAAGGCAAAGGCTCCCGTAAGAAAAATGATGCCTGAGAACACTTGCCAGAAATGTCTGGGGTTCCCCAAACACAACTCAAACCGGCTTAAGGGAAAAAGGTTTAAAATTTCAGGGCTAAACCCTCGAAGAAGAGCCTAACTCCTCACCCCTTAAATATCAGCTACGCTTTACGACTTCCATCCAAAGAGTGGAGTTTGGGAAGAGAAGAAATAGTCCTTCTACATCGGAGAAGCTTGGTGAACAGGTGATCAAAGATAGCATTGAGGTAGGAAAATTTCCTGACACTCAGAGGCTGGTCTGGCTCTCACAGCTAGACCATGCTATTTTCCAGTGAGACACAATCTCACAGAACACCAGGCTCAACGTTAGACTGAGACTGTGATAAAATGAGAAAGCCCACTTCATCATTTTGTCTAAGCCAAGACAAAAACAAAATCACTTAGGCTACCCAGAGAATACCAAACGTCCCCTCTCTCAGCCATAACGAATGAGTTCCGCCTCTTTACCGATGATAGCTTTTCCTTGTGCTAATCTTTCCTCTCCATGGATAAGTTTTCAGTAGCTATATCCGTCTATATATAGGTAGATTGATATAGATAAGGATCGGCATGGTTTTGGCTAGAGATTTGCTATATCCATCCTTGGAAGAGAAATAAGAAAAACCATAAAAAGAAACAACTAGTTCAAAATCCGTATTCCTGTTTTATAGATAGAAAATGTCCAGGTCGCTACAAGATTGCCACGACTTCCAGTTATGCTCAGACAGTAGTTCTCTGTGTAGGTTGTTGGACAGGGTTGTGTCAGCCTGCAGGAGGAAAAACCAGACCTAAAGAAAGATGCTCATTTACAAGAAAGCAGCACTCATCACCCACACAACTTCCTGACTTTGTATTTTGTCACAGGAAACCTTATCCAGTCAGTAATTCCAGTTAACCTAACGAGATAATGTAATTATGTTTGGTTGTGCAAGGGATAGAGCAGTGATCTCCTATTTTTGGTGTCAGTTTTTCAATAAATTCTGATGGCGGTGGGGGAAAAAAAAAACATGTGCTAGTCTCTCCTCCCAGGACATAAGGTTTATCAAGATATCCAATCATAGCACCTCCCTGCTTTCTGACAACACACCACCCAGAGGAAAGTGCCACTTCCTTAGACCCGCCCCCAAATCCCTCAACCAAAGCCAAAATCCTATAATAGATTCTTTCTAACAACCTCCTACTGAGACACACCACAGCTCCCCATGGTGTATGTACTCCCTCACTGCAGGGCAAAAGAAACCCAACTGGTTTACCTACAAGTGTGTCACTGGGGTTTTTTACTGAAGGCTTCTCATAGCATCAATGATAAATTATGTCCCCTCGATATAATGGGAGATGAGACTGCTCCTTCCCCCACAAAAACCCATAACTCCATTCTAACGATGAGAAAAGAATTAAACAAACCAACATTGAGGAACATTCTACAAAATACCTGATCAGCACTCAAAACTCTCGAGGTCAACAAAAACAAGGAAAGTCTGAGAAACCACCACAGCCTAGCGAGCTCTAAGGAGACCTGGAGACTAAATGTCATGTGGTATTCTGGATAGGATCCCGGAACAGAAAAAGAGACATTAGGGAAAAAACTAATAAAATAAGAAGAGTGTACTGAGTTTAGTTAGGTAAAAAAAATTTTTTTTTCAGATAGAATTGGATTTAGGGTTCAATTTAAAAAGGCCGGGCTCGGTAGCTCAGCCTGTAATCCCGCGCCTTTGGAAGGCTGAGGTGAGTAAATTGCCTGAGCCTGCGGGTTCGAGACCTGCCTGGGCAGCGAGACCTCATCTCTACCATAAATCAAAAAATCAGCCGGGCGTGGTAGCACATGCCTGTAATTCCGGCTACTCGGAAGGCTGAGGCGGAAGGATCGCCGGAGCCCAGCAGGTGGAGGCTGCGGTGGCCGGGAGCGGCCACTGCACTCCAGTCTGGGGGACAGAGTGAGACTCCAACTCAAAAAAATAAAATAAAATAAAATGATGGTTTTATTGTTGTGTCTCTCCATCTCACACGTCCCTATGTTGGCCTTTTCTCAGGCAGATTTACTTCACATAAAACAATGTAGCCTCTGCGGCTCAGGCCTGTGTGGCCCTTTGAGCTTGAGAACCCAGCGAATAAGTTCTCAGATTGATTTAGTCTCATCCTGAAGCCTCTGATTGACATGGCCTCGGAGTGGCCAGCCAGGGCTCTGTGTTCCTTCCTGGATTCAGAGGCCAGCTCCACTCAAACCCATGGACCCAACAAGAGTGTTAGGGACTGAGGGAGATCTGATTTCCCAGAAAAAGGATGCTTGGCAGGCAAAAACACGTGTTCACTACAACGGACCCTACCTCTTGACTCACCAAGAATGCTTTGACTGGCATCTCATTTAGACACAATTTAACCCCAGCCCAGTGATTAGAGGAAGATGAAAGGCAACTACACGTGACCTTGGGAAAGCCAGATCGTCACCACCACCACCTGAGGCCAATCCTTCATTTGTGGAGTGGGAGGGTATCTAATCACATAGAACCGATGGAAAGATGGAATCAGGTATCCTGTGTCCAGCTGTGTAGGACACAGTAGCGCTCAGCGGATGTTAGTTTCATCTGGGCCTTTCTTATTCATAGCCAAAGAATGAACATGAGTAAATCTACCTCTTTATGAATAATTAAGCAATTATTATAAGAAGGCCACTCTAGGGCATTTATAGGACTGCATTTCTGTCATGAGTAACAGCGAAGAATCTTTTATGCTATTAACCTGTGTAAATTTTAGATTTTTTTAAAAATAGTAAGTCATATAGGTCACTGCGCTGTACCTGTAACTAATTGCAACATTAGCTATCAAATTCTCATTGTTGGTTAATTTGTCTTCAAAGACTCAAGAATGCAATTTGAGGTAATTACTACCTGTATGCCATGGTTCATTTATGGCTTCTATGAGTCATGCCTCTTCTTTCTATAACTGAAAACATTTAATGCAATTAAATCAAGAGGTCTGCCACATATGCTGTATAACCGAACTTAACGCAAATTGTGTGTGTGTTGTGTTTTATGATCGTGTCCTGGAATTCTCACAGGAAATATGACGTCTCCTAGTAACACTGGCTGGGGAGGGGAGAGGAAATAGTGAAGAGCTGTGTTATTGTTTCTTCATGTTAATGAAGGTTTCATTAATTTTCCCCCTTAAACTGAGGCTAGAAACCCTTTAAATATCTCTGCCATGCATTCCTCAGTTTTTTTGAATGGCTGAATTATATAAACACACCTTGCTCCTATTTGATTTTGATTGCTTTCTTGGCCTAGTTTCCCTGCAAGCATTTGGTATGATTGAATAATTTTTAGTTGTGTTTTCTCGCTGTGCCTGTGCTAATCTACTAACGGTTGGTTTTTGCAGCATTGCTGCAATCTACTGTCTTTATCTTTTGCTGGATTTTTAAAGGGGTATTTTATTGCCTGTCATTACCATTCACGGTAGCTTCTGGGCACTGTCATTCCACCAGCTGAACGCGAATCCCCAAGTGCCACTCACCCGGGCCCTCTGTTCTTAGAGAGAATCTTGGTGCTTTACCCAAGACCCACATCACTATTCCTCCAGCAGCTCCGCTTTTTGGCACACTTTTGATTTTTCATTTTAGATGAATTGTTAAAGTTTCAGTATGAGAGATAATGCCATTTAAGATGAGGATAAACCCCTTGATGCCTCCGATGATCTAATTTGCGCGGTCCTTGCCTAGATTGCAGTATGGTGAATACAGCCGTGTTCTGCGTGTGGGTGTCTGTCACAGCACTCCAGGCATTCTCCAGGAAAAGAACCACGATATTGAGGGACAAAATCTGTGTGCTCATCTGTCCAATGGGGTGACAGTGTCCTTTTGTAAAGCATATATGTGACATCTTTCTACGCAAGATGTCTTAATTTGAGTCTTCAAGGTAGGTATTGTCCCTCTGTTGCACAAGGACACAACCCAGTGGTAACCATTCTCTGCCCATTTGAATAAGGAATCCAGCAACATGACTTCCTGGGCCTCACCCAGATGGGTTTCATTGCCCAGACAGAGGCAGAAACCTCACATTCGGGTAAGTTCAACAATCGTTTGTTGATTCTCACCACAGAGCTGGCTGTGGCACAGAAATAAAAGAAGATCCCGTTGTTAAGAAGTTGATATTCTATCCTATTTGCTTGCAAATTGGCATTTCTGTTTTCATTCATTCAAGAAACATGTGTTGTGCAGTTGCTGTAGACCAGGTACCAGGTTAGGTGTTATGAACACGAAGATTTGAACAAGGCAGCCAAGACATCATCCCTGCCCTCATGGGGTTAATGACAGAGTCCTATTTCTAGGTTAGAAAAAGACAACAGGAACTAGTTTAACTTACAGCAATAACCACGCAGCCAGCATGCAATTTTAAAGAGTCACTTACAAGGAAGGATTCAAAATGGCTCCTTCATACCTCTGGTAACCTGGTAACTGTGAGGCCATCCTTGTGATTTCAAAGTCTCCCAGTAAATGTAAATCTACCTCTCAGTAAATGTAAATCTACCTCTCTCTCTCTCTTCCCTTTCTTCTTCTTCCTTCTCCTCCTCTTCTTCTTTCTCTGATTTACAAAATATATTTACTTGCTTTTCCCATGGCTTTAAGTAGAGAAAGTGTTGAACTATATCTTAAGAGGGTGCCGCTCTGTAGTTTTCTTTTGTGACAAAGTATTGCTCACTGCAAGAATGGATAGGAAACCAAACACTTCCCCAGTTGTTTTAAAATAGATTGATGGAGAAATCAGCAAAACGATTTTTGTGCGCAACAGAACTTTTTGGCCACAATTAACATTCTATGATAATGAATGCTTTTTAAAGGGTGCGCTGCATCTGATTGCAAGATGAAATAATTACCTGGAGTAGTTTATCTCCTTCCTTTCCTTTAAGGTAATGATGCTGGAAAGAAGCCAGTTTTGCCCTCCGGGGGACATCTGGCAATGTCTGGAGGTGCTTTGGGTTGTCATACCTTGGAGAGGGGTGTGCTACTGGCCTCCATAGGGAAGAGGCCAGAGATACTGGTGAGCATTCTCCAAGGCATAGGATGGCCCCCACAACAAAGAGTTATCTGACCCAAGATGTCAGGAGTGCCAAGGTTGAAAAATCCTGCTTTTAAAATAATTCAACTGTAGAGACTTGGCTACGTGCGGTGTGAGGTGAAGCTGCCAAAACCAGATGAATTTCGTGAAAGCAAGTCCAGCTTTCTCTTCCTGCTCTCTGATTATCTCCTTTGTCTATTTACCCATCATTTAGCTCCCTTGTGCTGCAAAGCTTTTTGTGTTTTTTTTATGGACTCAATACTTAACTATATGAGCTTTTCATTACCCATTCTAAAATCGTGACTGGTTGTAATGTAAATTGTATAACACATCTTTCTGCAGCTTCAGATTCTGCAACTTAAACCTCCTAGGCTGCTTATCTGTCTCCCACCACCTACCTGCGTTTTATGCACTGCACTTGGCATTCTGGATTGTTCCTTTCATATTAATTTCAATGGTGCCCGGAGGGTACCTCTCACCATATAATAGGTTGCTTTGTGAACAATTCCAGTAAGAGAATCATTCTGCCCAAACAGTGAGATACTCTGGAATGTAAAAAAGATACCCTTAGTGTATCATTTCCGTTCCTAGTGTACCACCATATTCTGCGATTGTATTGAAATTTAAATGAAGATGAATTATTTGTTTCCCCTTTCACTTTAAAAGCACCCCCACTGTTGCAGGTAATACTAAATAGTTAGAACTTGAAAGCTGCCCATTGGGCGTGGATTAATATTTATTTTGTACTTAAATTTGCAAATCATTAAGTATTCCTTGTCCTGAGATCATTATTTTCATCATAATGGACTTCTGTTACATTCAAGTTGTTCCAGCTTTTGATTGACCATTT
Organism: Carlito syrichta; assembly: GCF_000164805.1. Taxonomy (NCBI): domain Eukaryota; kingdom Metazoa; phylum Chordata; class Mammalia; order Primates; family Tarsiidae; genus Carlito; species Carlito syrichta. The sequence continues at coordinate 150,883 of NW_007079901.1, read as the reverse complement.
GGAATATGACAGTTGTTTGTCGCATTTCATTTGGCTGCGGTTTCCCTTAGTTCATTTGCAATTGTCCCTCGAGCGCAGTTTGCTTTACAGATGTCTAAAGAAGCTTACCTTTGTCTTTTCAGAAATCTTCGTCCTGATGAGAAAACTAAAAAGACTTTATGAAAATGTTGATTTTTTAAAAAATGCGATGCCTTTAGCTGGCAGGGAAAGCAGAACATTTCAGATTTTCAAAGATGCTGAATTTGAGCTGTTCGCTTGAAAATCAAGCCTGTTGTATCACAAGTGCTGGTTGGCATCACTGCCCTCCTATCGGTGGATTAAGGAAAGGCACAAGGAAAAATGCGTTTAAAATCAACTGTCTGATGTTTTCAAGTTGGGTCTTTGAGGGATGTCTGCCCAACAATCCCACCCGAGTGGCCAAGCACTGCTGATACCTCCTCTGACCTACCGAGGTCCCGCACGATCACGCCCACGGCCACCGCTGGGCTGGCTGTGCTTGTCATTCTTCTGACACCACACTTCAGATTTATCCTGTGGACGTGGAGACTTGAGCACTGATGGGACAAATACAAATCCTCTTTCCAAAAAAGCAACACAAAATAGATAATCATTTCAGAATGACTCTCTAAAATGGCCAGAGGCAGACAATAAATTAAGAAAGTGAGGAAGTGTTTTTTGTTTTTTTTTAATAAAAATTTAAAAATCTATTTTTTTTTATTTTTGGAAGGAGCAGTGGAAACCTAAGGAATTTCAGCCTAGGGCCACTGCCACACCTCTCCTCACCCCCAACTGCATGGTATGGGAGGTCTATCAGGGTACAGCAGAAGGGATGACTCTATTTGGAGCCCAGTACAGAAAATCTGTGCCTGAGAAATGCGAAAGGAAGTTCTTTAGACTGGAAGGAAATGGCAACAGATTATAATTCAAATCTGCACAGAGAAACAAAGAGTACTAGAAAAGGTCATCATATAGGTATTTGTAAAAGGCAGTATAAATAGATATTTTGTCTTCTCTTCTATGGTTGAAGACAACCGCACAAACAATTATAAAACTGTATTATTGAGGTAATAACATCTTATGTGACATATATGGGTGACAATGGTAGCAAAATTGGAAGGGGGAGGGGAAGGAGGTATATTGCAACAAGAAAACGCCCCAGATAGTATCTCCAATCCACCAGAAGAGTTGAAGGGTACTGACGTAATAACTATATGGGCTGATATAAAAGGCTCTACACAAACATTTTTCTTCTTTTTTCTCTTCTTTCAAAGACATATGATTGCAAAAAGCATTAATTACAAAACGGTATTGTTGGGTCTGTGACATACACAGATGAAATTTATGTGACAACAACAGCACAAAAAAGGGAGGAGAGCATGGAGTTAGATTGGAGAAGATTTTCTCCATTTTTCTGAAGTTTAACATTAATCTGAAGTCGATTATGATCAATTAAGATGTGTATTGCAACCCTCAGGGCGGCCAATAAGAAAATAACTCAAAAATGTATTTTAAAAATCAACAAAGAAATGAATATGGCTTACTAGGAAACATCTATTTAATGCAAAGTAACATGGTAAATAAGAAACAGAGGGATAAAAAAATGCCATGAGATATTTAAAAAATAACAAATGGTAGATGTAAATTCAGCTTCATTGATAGATACTTTCATGTGAATGGATTAAATACTCTAAAAGGCAGAGATTACAGGATTGAGTGTAGAAAAATAAAACAAGATACAACTCTGCAACTTCTGCTCTTCAAAAGACGTTGTTGAGATAATGCAAAGATGAGCTACAGACTTGAAGAAAAATATTTGCGAATCCCATAGGGCTAAAATTCCAAAGCTGGACCGTAAGAAGAGAGAATGGAGCAAAAGAGAAGCAACTGTAGCCCTCGTTGCTGGTAGGAAGGTGGCGTGGTGCAACCAGTTTGGAAAACAGATTAGTTTCTTACAGAGTTAAATATGTACCTACCATGAGAATTAGCCATTACATTTCTATCAGTCAGAGTTCTCCAGAGAGACAGAATAAAAAGGGGGGAATGAGAGAGAGAGAGAGAGAGAATGCGTTCACAAGCACTGAGAGGGGATTTGACTCACGTGGTCACAGAGGCTGAGAAGTCCCATGACGGACCGTCTACAAGCTGGATACCTTGGGATGCTTGTAGCTGGATCCGAGTCCGAAAGCCTCCAAGCCAGGGAAGTGGATCATGCAGCTCTCAGTCTAAAGCCAACAGCCTGAAAACCTGGTTTAAGTCCTGGAATCCAAAGGCCAAGGAGCCTGGAGCAGTTGTCCAAGGGACAGGAAAGGAAGATTGTGTCCCAGCTGACATTTTGTCTGTTTTTGTCCTTTCAAGCTCCCAGCAGGTTGGGTGGTGTCCACCCACATTGAAGGTGGATCTTCCCCACCAAGTCCACTCAGACGCACAAAACCAATCTCCTCACAGACAGACCCCAAAATAATGTTCTAGCAGGTTCCTACGTATTCCTTAATCCAGTCGACGATGTCCCCCCAAAATTGGTTTTTTTGAGTCAGAGTTTCACTTTGTCTCCCACAACCTTAACCTCCTAGGCTCAAGCAATCCTTCTGCCTCAGCCTCCCACATAGCTGGGACTACAGGCGTGCACTACCACACCTGGCTAACTTTTTGATTTTTCAATTTTTTTTTTTTTGTAGAGACAAGTTCTAACTATGCTGTTCAGTCTGGTCTTGAACTCCTGGGCTCCAACAATCCTCTTACCTTGGCCTCCCCGGGTGATGGGATTATGGGCATGAGTCGCCACACCTGAACCGACACTGCAAATGAACCATCACAACACTGCTAGGTGTCTACCGAAGAGAAATGAAAACTTAAATCCACACAAAGACTTGCACACCCATATCCACCACAGCTTTGTTTGTGATAGGCCAATGCACAAGCATCTATCAACAAGTGGATAGAGCAATAGCTGGTGCTCTATAGCCTTGCAGTAGAACACAACTCAGAAATAAGAGGAATACACTATTAATATATGTGACAATGTGGATGAATCTTAAAATAATTATGCCCGGTTAAAGAAGCCAGACCCAAAGAAGTGATTCCAATTATATGAAATTCTACAAAATACACAGTAATCGATAATGACAGAAATAGATGGGTGGTTGGAATGGACTGGGGAAGGGACAGGAGAGAATTATGAAGGGACCTGAGGAGAGTTTTGGGGTTGACGGATAAGTTCGTGGTCTTAATTGTAATGATGAATTCCCAGGTGTATGCCTATGGCAAAATTTATCAAATTGTATGCTTTAACGGTGCTGTTTCTTGTACGTCAATATACCTAAGTAAAGTTTTTTCAAGGGAAACTCGTCAATGACTTATACTCCCTCTAGCTTACCTATTAGACCTCATCTCCTTCCCCAAAACAATTAGCCTACAGGTATCTAGTAGTTATTCCATAAATGCTCCTTGAACTTGTAAATCACTCATTTATGTCATTATATGTCCTAACAGAAATTCTTCAGTATTTTCATTTCTCTCTGAAAAATGGGAGTGTGGAGTTTATTCTTTCAGGGTAATTTTCCTGTGTGGGTGGAAATTGATCCCAATTTCAGAATGCTTAAAATATGGAACACTAAGTGGTTTTTAAATTTATAGCTATAAAATTTGTAGCAAACACAGGGTGGGTGTCACATTCAGTAATTAGAGCCATTCATTTTGCTGCATGAAGGTACCCAAGAATTGCTTCTGTCTCCAAACCTACTTCTTAAATCAGTAAATTGATATGTTTTAGACTATGTGGTTCACTTAAAATTAAGCCAGATAATTTGTGCTTTTATAATTTTATAATATTATCCTAGTTCCCTATCAGAATTGAAGCTTCTCTTCCAGATATTCGCTGAAAACGAACTGATTACGACGGGTTATAAAAACAAGAACTATAGAACAAATAACTGTTGAGCCTATGAAATATTTACAAACAATCTTTACTGTGGATCTTAACTACTGAATTCTAATATGCATTGTGTTGTTGTTTGTTCAGCTTCTTCTAGATATTGGACTTCTGCTCTTTAAGGAGCAATGGATGATTTGTGTCCCAGGGTGATTTATGCAGCAACTATTATGCAATCAATAGAATTTCGCTTTTTCAAACAGTTCCCTGGCTTAGTTAGTTTCATAAAGTATCACTTTAAATGACAGAAGCAGAAAAGATCCAGGTCAGAATTAAATGATATTGAGATGTTTACTTGTCAGTGCTCTGGTGATGGTTAAGTTGAAACATGGAGTCAAATGAAGGTCAGGGTGCCTTAGGAAAAGAGATGTGCTTGACCCGTGACTTGGCTTCAAATTCCAACCCCTCTACTTTTTGGCCATGTGCCCTCAAGCAAATTCCCACCGGTCTCTCCATTGGTACAGAAAATGGATATAGATTACAAATATCCTTGCAAAGTTCTCATGAGGACAAAACAAGATATTAAGTATAAGAAAGCGTCTAGCCCAGTGTCATAATAGACAATAAATGTTCGCTTATTTTCATAGACTTTAATTTCTGTTTAGAGTAGCTGGGTTCGGATCTTAGCTCCACCACTTGCCAGTTGAGACCTTAGAGAAACTGGGCCTTAGTTTTAGCACCTGAAAAAAATGGGAATGAAAGTCTTGTTTTAAGGATCAAAACTAGATGACTTACATGGAAGAGCTTTGTCAACAAATGTAAGATGGTCAATATTGATAACTCAAAGCTTGGCCAGGCATGATGCTTGGTGAAGATGGAAAAATGATTGTAACTAAACGTCAGTGGCCTCACTGGGTGAAATCACACACTGAGTGGATGGGCCTAGATACAGATTTTCCCCCAAAATATACTAATCACTTGTCTTGGGCGTGGTTCTAGGCTAAGCACTGAGATGCAACGGTGAACAAGACAGACAAGGTCTCGCTCAGGTAAAGCAAGGTTGGACTCCAGCCAGCAACAGCAGGTGAGGAACCAGTCAGCTCCATTGCCAGGTTCTGTCGGTTCTGTCTTTGAATGACTCCGCAGTCCACTTCATTCTTTCCATCTCCACACATTCCCTAGTAAAATTGTCTCTCTTGACATCTTTACTATTTCTATACATGGCACTTCTCATTTAATTATTATAATTAAATAATAATTATACATAATATCAAGTACATTAAAAGAAGGCATTTTTTACCCCCATTTCCAAAGGTTTTTGTTTGTTTGTTCTTGAGTCAGGGTCTCACTCTATTGCCCAGCTTGAAGTGCAGTGGCACAATCATGGCTCACTGCAACCTTGACCTCCTGGGATCAATGATCCTTCCACCACACCTGGCTAATTTTTGAAAAATTTTTTTTTTTTTTTGGTAGAGACAAGGTCTCGCTGTGTTGCCCAAGCTGGTCTAGAACTCCTGGCCTCAAGGAATCCTCCTGGCCTCCCAAAGTGCTGGGATTACAGGTGTAAGCCACCATGCCCACCCAAATGGTTTCCCCTATATATTTTAGTGCTAGTTTTGCGTTTTAATGCAGTGTGGCAGCAAAGGTAGCCACTAAGATTTCTCTCGTTTAAAATTTACTGAGATTTTATTTGCAGCATAATTTGTGTTTTGCTTTTGTGAATACTTTATGCATGTTTGAGGAGAATGTTTACTCTTTATGTTGGTTTAGGGACATTTATCTTAGAATAAATAGATACAAGGGTACCTGCATGATCAATGTTTGTATACCTAACCTTGAATTGTACCCCACATCTTTATAATAAATAAATTAATTAAAATAAAAAATAAAATAAAATAAGAATAAATAGATCATGCTTTAAAATTGTGCTATTCCAATATCCCTCACTTATATTTGTGCCTATTTGATCTATAGATTTTTTAGAAGTGTCTCCTCCCACCATGATATCCTCCATTCTTGTTTCTCCATAAACCCTCTCCCATCTGTTTTCTTTTCTTTTCTTAAGTCAGGGCCTCATTCTGTAGCCCAGGCTGGAGTGCAGTGGCATAATCACGGCCCATTGCAGCCTCAAACTCCTGGGCTCAAGCCATCCTTCCACCTCAGCCTCCTGAGTAGCTGGGTCTATAGGTGTGTGCCACTACACCTGGCTAATTTTTTACTTTTTTGTTGTTGTTGTTGTAGAGATGAGGTCTCACTACATTGCCCAGGCTGGTCTCGAGCTCCTGGCCTCGAGCAATCTTTCCACCTCGGCCTCCCAAAGTGCTGGGATTACAAGGGTGAGCTATCCCACCATCTCGACAGTTTTCTTTTATCCAAGAAACCACTAATAATTATTTTTCTTCCCAATGCTATGGAGTTGGGTTTTTAAAAACAATTTTCCTTCTATGCCTAAGGTTTAGGGGCAGGAGAAAGAATTAGATTTCTAAGTCCAATTAGCTGTGTCTTTCTATTACTATTACATATATTCAGAAATTGGTGTGGTGGAAGTACCTCATTGGGGAGAGAGGAAGTCTGAGCAAGAATTCTGGGAGTGCTACAGCCACCTAAGTTCCACTGCACACACGGTGTGATCCATAGAGGGCAGATGGCAGGGGACATAACCCGGTTCTCACCCTAGCTGTGTCACCATTATTAGTCATTTAAATCTCTCTCTGCTCAGTTTCCCTTCTGTAAAATGGGCATAATTATAGGAATGACCTTATAGAGTTTTTGCAGGACTAAATGAAACAGTGGATACAAAGCACTAGAACATATCTGACACAGCAATATTCGACAGCTAGTTAAAGTACAACGGAGCATCTTAGTGAGAGTGACCCTTCCCTCCCAGACTATACAATGAGGCAAGGCTGAGCTTTGAAATGTCTCCCATCTGCCTATCTAGCTCAGCATTGGATACAATTAGGCACTTAATAGATATGTTGGATTATTAGGCTGAGTGGAAATATGGTTCTTACACTTGAGGAATTTCCACTCTAATTGAGAGAACAGAACAAACGAAAACCCAAATTCCCAAGAACACAAATTAGATTTACATAAATAGGCTCAAACACATCTCACCAATTGCAGGCTAAGGAGTCGCTAGAATAACTAGAATCATTGAATCAAATGGGGATTGATTCCATAAACTCACCTGCAACCTGGAGTCAGCTTTAAGCTCTTTTGAAATACCAAGATAAAAGAAAGCCTGCACACAGAATGCAATTTAACATGCATATTATTTCCAACGTTTTCATGAGTGTGAGAGAGAAGCAGTGACTTGATAAAGATACTAAAAAGTACAAATAAACATGTTAGACCTAATTCATCATGAGCCAGCAGCCACCACCCTTGGCCTAAAGACATGCTTTGTTTCGCCAATATTGCTGAAACATATTTTCCTATTGTCTTCTACTGGGCCACTTCTCACCTTTCTGGGAGCTGTCTGGAGACATCTGAGCCTGTGACTCCCATCAGAATATCCCATTGCTTTTAGAACTCATGTCATCATTCTGTTACATGTATTCAACTTACCTAACTGTGATGATACATTTGATTTTTTTTTTTTTTTGAAAGCAGGATTTATTGAGAGGACAGAAAAGCTCCCACAGTGGGAGAGGACCCAAGGGGGTCGCGCACATTTGATTGTTTTTGATGGATCTTTCTAATCCATTGTGACAAATAACAAGAGTGACCAAGATGGGTGACTCCTGCCAGGCTCGGTGGCTCAGCCTGTAATCCCGTGCCTTTGGGAGGCTGAGGTGAGTGGATTGCCGGAGCCCGCGGGTTTGAGACCAGCCTGGGCAACTTGGCAAGACCACATCTCTACAATAAAAAAAAAAAAAAAAAAAAAAACTAGCCTGACGTGGTAGCGCGCGCCTGTAGTTCCAGCTACTTGGAAGGCTGAGGCAGAAGGATTGCCGGAGCCCAGCAGGTTGAGGCTGTGGTGGCTAGGAGCGGTCACTGCACTCCAGTCTGGGCGACAGAGTGAGACTCCAACTCAAAAAATAAAAATAAAAAAGTTGGGCGACTCCTTCCACTTTGGGGTGACAATGAAATGTGACTATAACATAACAGCAGAAGCTACTGCTTACACAGTACTCAACATATGCCAAGCATATACATTAAGACATTGGCCATTATTAATCGACTGTCTACTAACCTGGCCCTTCCAAAGAGCTGTGTGAGAAGCAGTAGCAGAATGGGTCAGAGCAGAAGCAACAGGACACTGGTTCTGTGCTCTTTCTTACTCATGGAGCCACACTGGCATTTGCCAGTAGTTAGACTGGTTTGTTGCATGACCTGTAAATTGGTTTGAACTTGAGACAGTACTAAAATTCTCAGCACCATAAACTGTGGAACAGATAAGTGAGGGATCCTCTTAGATTACTGGAAGTTTGAAATAGAGATTTACATGGACATTTTAACAGTATCACAGCTGGGTTTCAAGAGTACTGGGTTTCATTCTACTTTCTCGTGGTGGTTTTCCTTGGCTTTTCTCTCATTTCCTTATTTATAAGCGGTTACTAGCATCTGGCCACTCCCTGTGATGATGTGAGAAATAATTACACATCGTGTGCTTGGTTTTGAAGAGCACTGTGTTAGAGACATGATATTCATTAATTATGTATTGGCCTTTATTGCGTATTTTATGTTCCTTCTGAGACTACATTCTTGACTTCTTCCACTGATGTTTCTATAACAAACACAGCAGAATTAGTGTTCTTTGATCACTGCCTGTAATGATCAGAAAAGAATTTTCCTGAAATATTTCTCAAGGGACACTTACTGGGGATGGGACAGCATACGAGATTGGCTAGAGGCTTGCTCGCTTTCTAGGAAGAAGAAAACCGGGTCAAAGGAGCCCAGGCATCACTGGGGGAAGAAGAGGATTCTTAAAAAGAACCTCCAGGCAACCCAAAACTGTCTGTCTGAGGGGGCAGCCATCCCAGCTCAGATTCTGGGACCCTGGTAGAACTAAGGAAGAATGCACCCCCCGTGGAGGGAGTTTAGCAAGAGCTAGATGGGGTAAGAGCCATGAAATGAAGTCGAGAAAATGGAGTTAAAAGCCAGATTAGTGATCCCTGAGCCAACTGACATGAACGGGGCAAAGAGTTCCCTGACTCAGGAGCTGCAGGAATCCAGGGTTCAACGCAGGTACAAAGGTCTCTAGGGCTGGGCACCAGCTGCATCCTCAGTACCGTGGGGTCCATAGAGGCAAGGAGCTGCACGGCCAGGCCCATGAGGCCACCCAGGGTGGGGCTGCATTTGCCCAGGATCTAGGGGGTCAGCTTGGAGAGTGGAGACGGCCACCACATTGCAGGATCCCAGGGCCCCGTTCTCTCTGCGGGCTATGTGAGGTTTGTCCACTTTTCTCCCATCCACCCTCTGACTTGTACAGCGCACAGCTTGCCAAATTTTCGGCAGCATCCCTGGGTTTTGGTTCTTGTGGGGGAAAGCCATCTGCTAACCGGACAGCCAGGCACTGGGGGAACAAGACACAGCAGCTTCTTCTTCTACAGGGCTGTGCGGTCCCAATTTGCCAGACGCCATATTCCCAAGCTTTTGCTTTATCTGGCTGTAAAGTCAAGAGGAAAGAACTACGTCATGGAGAAGAGTAGTGAGCGTCTGGGGCATAGAAAAGAAGGTATAAAAAGATGTCTTGCCATGTGAACATCCTACAGACTGAATTAGCAGGTTGGTTGGAAATGCTGCACATTTTCCTTGTACTGTACTGATTTCTGATATGATACTATCTTTGTTATACTGATATTCCAGAGGTGTAAAGGACATTTGTTATCACAGTTCCATTTATTCTGTAGTTAGGCTTTCATTTTATTCTTAAAATAAGTTCTTGAACAGGAAGGATCGTGGAAAATTTACTGTTGCATAATTGCATGTAATCTCCCAAATTCATCCAAAAACAATTCTTGGGTAGCAGAAAACTGTCATATTCAATTGTGTGTCTTCATAGCAACAACCATTGGGCAGGGAAAGCAATTTCATTTGCTTTATTTTCATATAGAGGAGAAGCCCAATTGTGCTTTTGTAATTAAGTCCCCTCACATCAACAGAAAAGAATATGTCTGTGAAATGTGCATTGAACCCAAATGGAAAAGTTAATTCAAAATAAAAAGCAATGATTATCTTGTGTTTATTAATGAGATAAATATTTAATAAAATATCCCTGTTTTTCATCTTTTCATTAAAAGTGTAGCAATTTAAAAGCGTTTTTGGACATAATAACACATTAGGGGCTTGAGTTATTAATTGGATTAAATTCTCTGAACTTCTCAACAAAGTGCCTCTTTTTGGCTATATTGTCACAGACACATTGTGGGAGTTTGAGTGACAACAATTTTATCAGAGCTCTTTTTCGCCTGTCTTAGGATCAGGCCTCATCTGAATGCTAGAGTCCTAAGATGGAGACTTCACACAGATTTGCCCTGGAAAATCCCAGGGTGTCTTGATGTCAGATTTTGTCAACTTGGAACTGTAAAACAGTCAAGGTTTGGGCGAGATTTTTTAGCCCACTTGTGCTCTGCTGGAAATCATTCCTTTCTTGTCACCATCAGCCTCAGCTGGCCCAGGAATTCCCTTGTGGGGAACTTGACACAGCTTACTGGGCCCACAAAAGGGCTGAGTAAACATAGCAAGTGACTGATGGGTTCATTCCTTATCTGAGCCTCCACATATATTTTAAGTTTCTTCCTAATGTGTCTATTACGTCCTCTTTTAACTGGGAAGCACTATGGCCTGGGGGAAAGAATATAGACTTGACTCTTTCAAAAAGTTGCATTTGTCAGGGTCTCCAGAGAAACGGAACTGAGAGAGAGAGTCCAAAGTCTGATAGGCCAGGCAGGGAGGACTTGCAATTGAGTCCCAAGGCAGTCTGCTGGCAGAATTACTTTCAGCAGCGAACATCAGTCTTTGTCCTATTCAGGCCTTCAACTGATTGAATGAGCCCACTCAATCATGGAGGGTAATCTGCTTGACTTAGAGTGCACTAATTTAAACATTAGTTTCATCAAAAAAGCATCTTCACAGAAACATGTAGGATAACGTTTGGGCAGATATCTGGGTACCATGTCCCAAGTCAGAACTGGACTTGGGCTATCACAAACCAGTACAGCTAGGCCAGTGCCTGTCTCTCCTGTTCCCTGTGTGACCTGGGATAGCCACCCAATCTCTGTGAACCTTGGTTTCCTCATCTGCATAACGAAAATAGCAATATCTACATCGCAGAGTTATGAGAGCCTCACCTAACCAGGTCAGAACTGAAATATATCAGAGCACCTTTGCTTTTTTCTCAGGGCACAGAACGTGTTGTATCTTCCCCGTGTTGAAATTATTTAAGTTACAGTTGCTATCGTTATTTAGGTTCCTATTCAACTCATTTGTTATTAAACAGTTAGTTTGGGGGCATATTCCATATGCTGACACTATTCTGAGCTCAGGACCTAGTTGCAAACGAAACAAACCAGATCTCTGGAGCATCTGTTATGGTAGATGGTGGCCAAGACAAACAGAAACAAGTAAACAAAATCAAGTAGCGAGATGATGTCAGATGGAAATAAGTCAGTGAAGAACATGCACTGGAGTGGTGGGTTTGGGAGCAGGTGCACAAGTCGGGGAGGGCCTGGGGGAAGAGATCACGTCTGAGCTATCACAGGTGCAGCAGGAAGGAGTCAGCCATGAGACACCCCTGGCAGAGGGACGTGCAGGTGCCGAGGCCCTGAGACAGCAAGGAGCTTGGTGAATTGGAGGGGCAGAAGAAAGACCAGGGGTCTGACATATAGTTGGCATGGAGGAGAGTGTGGAGGCTAGGCCAGAGACATGGGGGTAGGGGAGTGAATGCTCGGGCAGGGTCTTTTTTTTTTTTGAGTTGGAGTCTCACTCTGACGCCCAGACCTTCCGCGTAGCCGGAATTACAGGCATGCGCGACAACGCCTGGCTAATTTTTGATTTATTGTAGAGATGAGGTCTCGCCAAGTTGCCCAGGAGGG
>NW_007079901.1:42103-138953 GCF_000164805.1 Carlito syrichta | reverse complement strand
CAGGCAATCCACTCACCTCAGCCTCCCAAAGGCGCAGGATTACAGACTGAGCCACCAAGCACGGCTTCGGGCAGGATCTTTTAAGTCACATTATAGAGTCTGGGTTTTATTCACTGTGTACTGAAGCTTAGCTTGGTGGAGGGCTTAATGGACAGCAATGGCACAGGAAGATTTGCATCTTTAAAGGATTACTTCAGCTGTTGATGCCCACAGGGGTGAGTCTGAACACAGGAGGACAGTTTAGGAGGCTGTTACCCTCCTCTAGTTAAGAAATAAAGGTAGCTTGAACTAAGGGGAGCAACAAGATGGACAGACATGGATGGACTTATGCAGTTGGGAGGTAGAGTCATTTGTGTGGGAAAGACAAACAGAGGAGCAACTTGGATTTGGCTTGAGCTAGTGGAAGATGGTGGGGCAATTCTCTGCAGGGTTAAAGGGTAGAGAAGCTCACGTGTTTTTTCCTCTACTATGGGTTCAGGCATGCGGGTGAGGGAAGGGTGGGTGTAGAACCAAGAGTTTTGTCCCGGTTCCTGGAGAGGTGAGGTCAACAGCTGGATGCAAGAGTTGGGATCCCCAGGGAGAGGGCAGGACTGGATGTACACAGCTGGTATCTCATCAGCCCACAGGGAGGCTCTAAGACTAGGGTACTAGATGAAATTGGCAAGGGAGAGAGATAGAGCAGAGCCTGCTGAGACTGGGGTCCACACGCATTTCGACTCTAAGAGAGGAGACACCGACCAAAGATATGGGGGAAGCCATTGGCGAGTGAGGTGACCTCAAAACCAAGAGGAGATTAAAACGCTCTCAAGGCCAGAGTGATTAATTCTCAAATGCTACTAACAGGTCAAGTGAGATGTGAAGAGAAAAAGACCACTGTGAGGGCAACTTGTGGGTTATGGGTGACCTTGACAAGCACATTCCACAGCTTTAGAGGAATGGGGAGAAAGCTGTGGGGGAGAGTAGCCTGGGTGGCAGTGAGAACTACCCTGAGACACTTCCAGAAAGCTTTCACGGGACAAAAGCAGAACCATCCGTCTGTAGAGCCATGGGGAGGCTTTTGATGGTGGTGTTTCCCATGAGACCCATTGGAACATGCTTAGATGCTCATGGAGAGGATCCAGTGAAGAGAGAGAGAAACTGGTGCTACAGAAAGGAGAGCGTGTCATCACATGATGAGACCTGCTGGGCTGGGAGCCAGGACAAATGGAGAGGTGCTTTCCTCAGAAATCTCAGTCTTGGAAGCGGGGGGGGAGCATGATATTTTGTAGCACATTTCAATAGTATATAATCCCCTGGTATCATAGCTTGTTACGATGCTGATGGACATTGATGTGTCTAACCGAATCAGTGCCAATTCCACAAGTATTTATTGAATGCCTGGTGGAATACTTGTGGAATTGGCACTGATTTGTTTAGACACATCGTTTCACCCTAGTGGGAGGGAAGGCCCGGAGTGAGAGTGTGCATGTAGGTAGCTGGTAAGTTGGCTGGTGAGGAGATGAGGGCGACTTTTTTCTCAGGGTAGTAGGAGGCCTAGAAGAGCTCAAGACATTTGCAGAACAGAAGACCATCAAGAAGACCATTCAATGACAACCAGCATCAACTGAGCTTTAGTCAATGCCCCGTCCTGCTAGGCACTGGGGACAGAAGAGGGAAAGATAGGCTATCTCTGTCTTCCTAGTCACAGCATCAGAACCAGCATAGCTAGAGCGTGGTCAGTAAGTGAGAGTGTGCTGATCGTGGAGGTCAGAGACACCATGGGGAGGGCGTGGTGGACAGTGAGTAGCTGCAAGTGAATGGAAAAGGAGACGGGGACTTGAAAAGAGAGGAAACACATGGAATGATCATCTTGGAGATGAGAAGAAAGGTCCTAAGCCAAGGAAGGGAAGAAGGGTTGGTGGGTGGTTTTGAGGATGGGACTCAATTCTCCAGAATGTTTCAGCTGCCCGAGTGCTGTCCTGGAAAGAGCAGATGGCTGACGGATGGCTCAGTCATAGGGTTTGTGATTAGTGACTGGTCAGGCAGGTGAGAACAGGCAGGAGTGAAGCAGGTGAGCAACTGAAATAGACGATGGAATTTAAGCCAGGGGAAGAAGAGCCTAGAATGTTGTCTCCCCTCCCTTCTCTCTCAGCCTCAACCTACAGAAGAGAGAAGAGTCCTGAAATGCACATCTGATCAGGCCACCAGCTGCCCATGGTTTTTTTTGCTCTTAGAGTAACGCTCAGAATCCTTCATCTGGTCCTGGTGGCTGTGCGTCCTCTGGTCTCTCCCTCGAACCAGCCCAGACCCAGAGTGAGACTTTTAGAAGCTAACCAAAGTAATGATTACTCCTCTCTGCAAATGTAATGAAGCCGAAAGATCATATTAAATCACACAGTGTACAGCCATTCCATGCAGTTCTGATTTTTTTACACAATGACCACTTTGATGCTTTTAGAAAAATGATGACAAATATAATTTTTAAAATTATTTTCCCCCGAAGGCCTTGTTTGGCTGGTGGCACTCAAAAGTTATTTAATGACTACAACATCATTAAATAACCGCCAGGGTCTCATGATGGATGCTGTGACTAGGAAGACAGAGATAGCCTATATTTCCCCCTTCTGTTCCCAGTGCCTAGCATGAAGGGGCATTGATTAAAGCTCAGTTGATGTTGGTTGTCATTGAACGGTCTTCTTGATGGTCTCATAGTCACCTCCTGAAGGTGTGTGCCCCTTAGAGGAAGGACTGTGTGTTTTCACCTTTGTGTCCAGAAATTAGCTCAGGATTAGTCATGTAGGACTATATACTCACTAAATATTTCCTCTGAAATGAGTGAGTAAACACCTTCCCTTTGACCACACAGCAAGTCACTCTAGAGCCATGAAAAAGAAATACAATAACCCCGTGTCCTTTCAGTTGATTCAAATGTGAAAATTTTAATCTCCCCAGAATTTAGTAGTTTTCAAGTCTCAGTAGGCAGATGGGATTCGAGGAGGCTATACACTTTGAGTTTTCATCACAGTTCAGATCACTGTGTTCTGTGTAAAATGGAATTTGTATTTCTCAATCTGTATGTGGCCTTAGGCTCTCAAAAGAAAAACGCAGCATTTCTCAGGGAAGACACCATAACTCCACATCTGAGTGGAACTACTTCTTTCCTCTCTGAAGGAAGTCTTTGAAAAGAAGTCATTGAAATTATCGACCTATCAAATAAACGAAGCTACCCTAGACTTAGCCTTCATTACTAAGTCCATGAGGCCTGCACCCCCTATGGTCTGGGAAGCCGCCCAGGATGTAATTTGTCCCTCCAGCTGTGAACCCTCCAGACAGCAAGCCCTTGTCAGCTACAAAACTGTGTTCTCTAACTACTGTCTCAGCACCAAAACACAACCTCCGGGACATCTTGAACCAGCAAATTACCGGAGAACTTCGGGATGTTCTTTAACAACTACTTGTTTGAGAAAGGCTGACAGTTTTAAACTGGTGCACTTCCAAGTGACCTCGTCAGATGTTTCAACATGACAGCGAGAAGAGGATCTAAGCAGCCCCGGGTCCGAGGAGCCGGCACGGGAAGCGTGAGGGCACCAGAGCACTCTCAAAAGGTGACCAGGAATTGACACACACCTGAAAAGAGCACCACAGGCATGGAACATTACTCTTCTGATTTTTCTTTTAGGTTTTTCTGCAGTTGTGTTGAACGCTGACTCTCCCTTATGAGAAAGTTAGCATCGCTCATGGTCAGGAGGTACGGCGATAAAGTGAGTTTTTTTTTTTTTAAATGACTCTTCAGTGCCGTTGCTGATTTCCTCAATGTGGGACTTGACATGAAAGATCACACAGGGAGAGCAGGGACAATGGAAGAATAGAGAGTCCTTTCATGTCTCTCTTGGGAAAACCCAGAACTTGTTTCTGGTTTTAAAAAGAAAAATGCTCAGACTCAGTGCCCGTCTCAAAAAGGTGGAGAAACCCGAAACGTCTCCTCCTGGCCTAAAGACCCAAACACCTTCCCTTATGCCCATTTAGGTTTAATTAGCATTTTCTCTTTTTTTAATTTTTATTTTAAAGATGTTGGGTACATTTCAGGGTTAGGTATATAAACATTGATCATGCAGGTACCCTTGTTGATGAGGTATGCCCCTCCCTCCCCTAGCAGTTTCCCTCAACTGCCAATCCAGAATGGGCAAAGATATTTGCCAACTGTTTATCTGACAAAGGCCTAACATCTAGGATCTACAAGGACCTCAAACGCGCCCAAAGGAAAAAAACAAAGTGGGCAAAAGATGTGAATAGACACTTGTCAAAAGAAGATATACTGGCAACCAACAGACACATAATTAGCATTTTCAACCAAAAGAAACTGATCAGATTTGAAATAATGGAGATTTTCTTCTTCCCCCGGGGCATAAGGGTAAACCACAACTCCATCAGACTGCTACATAACCCTGGGGCTGATTTTTGAGGATTTTTGAGGAGACCCAGCAGAGGGGCACAGTCCAAACGATCATAGCACATCTCCAAGTGCATCAGAGAAAGTCAGGGAACGACACATGCTTAGCTGTGTCTCTCCAAGGCTATGACTACTGGACCAGGCAATCTAGGAGCTATTTTGATGGTTCTTAGTTTTATGACACTTTGTAAAATGATTTGCAGCATCAATTCCTCCTACCGTTTTCAGCACTGAGTAGGGGACACAATAACAGTCCTGTATCATTGCTTTAAAGTCACCCAAATAAAATATTTATGACTTTCCTGTTACAGTGCTTCTAAAATACTCTATAGTGGTCAAGGGCAATTTAAAAATAAGTCATTGTTCAAACAGTTTTAGTTTTGGAAGGGAATGCTACACCAGAAAGGGGGGGGGGCATGATATTTTGTAGCACATTTCAGTATTGTATAATCCCCTGGTATCATAGCTTGTTACGATGCTTATGCTGGACACAGAATAGGCATTCAATAAATACTTGTGGAATTGGCACTGATTAGATAGCTAGCAGGTCCATCCTATAGTGTGGCATAAAGTATCCAAAATGGCTCTCCCAGTAGGCAGGGTTGAGGCCATCAGAGTTAAGGCTCAGTCAGTCTCCCAGGCTGAATTTTCTCTAGCAAATATTCTCCACTCACTGGAGCTACACAAACGAAGGGTTTTAAGCACAAATAGAATATATAATACTACACACACACACACACACACACACACACACACACACACACACACATACATATATATAACATTTGAATAATGGACAAACTGAATGACTTTTTATCTCTTAAAAAGTTTTTGTTGTTGTTGTTGTTTTTTGAGTTGGAGTCTAACTCCGTCACCCAGACTGGAGTGCGGTGGCACAATCGTGGCCACCCCAGCATTGACCTGCCTCAGCCTTCCAAGTAGCCAGAATTACAGGCGTGCACTACCACACCCGGTTAATTTTTGTTTTATCGTCCAGACAAGGTCTCACCAAGTTGCCCAGGCTGGTCTCAAACCCGCGAGTTCACACAATCCACTCACCTCGGCCTCTCAAAATGCTGGGATTACAGGCTGAGCCACTGAGCCCGGACAAAAAGTATTTTCAATCAAAATCTCCAGCATGACTCTTATTTACTCAAAACTGTTAATGACCATAGAACTCATGTTAAATTATGCCATTTCCTGGAGCACAGCAAAGGGTTATATTTTTATTAACATGAGTGACCTTGTATACTGCTTGAGAAAGTTGATCTCTTGTCTAGGATGCATAAAATTAAATATACCTTAAGGGAGAAAGTTATTAATGTCTACCTAGATAATGCAGAAAATATGGCTGGTGGAATATAGTGTCCAAACACCAGATATGGCTTAACCACAAAATATTAAAAAACAAAACAAAACATGCTTCTAACATTCAGATGTCCAACAACATAAGATATGCTGGCTGTATTTTTTATGTAATTTATCTCGAGTGGAGATGAATTTAAAACCAAATGGAGTGAGGACAGAGAGAAGTAATTAAAGAAAATCAACATATTAAAAAGTACCTGCAATGATTAAAATCCAGCATTCAGTAGCAAAATTTAGTGAGGCTGCATTTGCTTCTTACCATCAGCAGAATGGAAGGAATTCTTTCTCCCTTAATCTATTTTCTGCTGCTTGACTTTACCCAAGCAGTTCTGACTTATTCTACTGATCAAACAGGCTGAGCAAGATAATTATCTATGCATGGATGCTTTGGAGTGAAAGACATCTCAGGAGTAGATCAACTTTCTAATTTTTTAAAAAACAAAAGGGGCCAAAAGAGGGTGGGGGGAAGGAGCAATAGTGCTTAATACACAACTAATGAAATGCTAATGTGCACAAATGAGTTTTGAAAGAACACAAATATGGCTTTGAAATTAATTATACCTCTCCCATTGTCTTAAAAAATGGAAGATTGAAACCTGTATCGCGATGTTTACTCTGTTTAATTTTCAATTGTTTCTTTGATGTTTCAGATAGAAAGGTTTGCACCTGCAAAGAAAAAAGGCTTTGAACAGATTGCAAACACTCTGCAAACACTTCATCAGGAATGTTAGTTGTCAGCCTCCCCCTAGCACAAGGGAGCCTTGATGATATCTTTGTGTGCCTTTGACTCTTTTTGATTAATAAATGCAAACAATTTTTCTCAGTAACCTCTGTTGCAATCTATGCATGACAATTAGGGACAACCTCTGGTGAAGGGATGCACTGAAGTCTGTTTTTGCTTCCTCTGCTGCAAAATAAATAGTTGATGTTTAATGCTTTTTGACAATTAGAGAATGAAATCTCTGCAGCTATGCAATTTCAGCAACTGTTTATTATTTCTGTTCCCTGCAACGAAGGATCAATGTTTATGACAATTTTAACTCCACTCTATGGACAATTTAATTATTTCTTTCCCTGAGTTTCATGTCCTATTATTGAATTCCTGGGTGCAAAATATCATTGGCTTTTCACAAAATGGATTTGTGATGTTTCCATCAAAACAATCTATTGAATGGGCATTATAAGGAAGTCAAGTGTGACTCTCATGGAATATTCCACCATTGCTTTCCAGGGTAGAGACAGCTGTCACGGCTTGTGAAGGGAGTCAGGTTTGGTCCTGCTCTAAGCCCCGTGGCCTTCCATTGAGATTGGGCCAGCAGTACCTTAGCAAGATATGTCCTTGTTGTAGGCACAGGGGCATATCCAGCCTTCTGGAATTGCAATGATTTCTGCTGCTATGGCATCTTGGCCAAATGTGGGGGTGACAGAGGGAGAAAGAGTTACAGCACTGCACAAATCCAGGGGGTGCCATCCTCATGGAATTCAGGATGGATGGTGGCCTGAGACCGGGCAGTACAATCAGAGCTCTGGCATGTCTGTGTACAGCCCAATAAGTCACAGCACAAGAGTCCAGGCTTTAGAGACTGACAGACTTGAAGTCTGTACTTACAAGAGTGCAATCTCGGGTGTCTAACATGCCTATGGCTTCTTTCAGTTATTCATTACTCTTTCTATCACTTAATGATTCATTCAGCTATTTAATACATATTCATTGGGCCCATGTGATAAGCAGATTGCCCAGGGGAAACTGTGGCGAGCTGGTACTTCTGAAGAAAGAAGGATGGGTTGCCAGGTGATGGCCACACAGTGGGTAAAGGACTAGGTCAAGACCCGCTCAGCACATTGGGGGCCAACAGGAGTGTAGTCTGAGTGCTACAGGTAGCACTGCTCAAAGGGAATGTGGGAGATGAAGCTGCCTTGTGGCCGGAAGATCTTTGATCAGACTAGTCCAGGAAGTATGATAAGCTGGAAAACAGCTAGACCAGAGAGGCAGATGGAAGATAAGCAAGAGAGGATGGGTTAGCCTCAAAGAACAGGTAGAAGATATGAGGGAACACGTAGTCTAAGAGGCAAAGCCTGGAAATAGAAATTTCCCGAGATGGAGAGGGGCAAGGAGTCTGGGGAATAGAGTTTTATGCAGGCAGAATGTCCCTCAGGACCTGCAGAAGTGGGGGCATTTGGCAAATTACCATAATCCCTGAACTGTCACTCCATCTCAAAACCATGGATAATAATACCTATCTGCAGGCCTGTCGGGAGGCTTTAATGAAATAGGGTATATAAAGCAACTGGAACAGAGTGTGTACTAACAAATGGCAGCTGTAGTCATTATTACTATTACAATTAATCTCTGCCGGGCATAGCACTTTCCTGAGGCTCTTCCTTGGCTGAATATTATATGTTCCCATCTATATCTATGGTCTTCAATGTTTTTATGTGTTTTAATGATCTTGGCACCTGTGTATTTATTGCTATAAGTCACCTTAAATAACTTTTAGAAATGGACGGAGGTACATTATAAACAAATATAATTATCTGGAATAATAAGTAGATTTCATGTCCTACAGGTGAATCGATCCATTCATCTTATTTTCAAAGTACTTTCTGTTCAGAAAAGGATAAAACATCCTAGAGAGAAACAAGATGGAAAAGAGAAGAATTTCGATTTTAGATTATTATTTCTAGCTGGATAAAGTGAGAGGAAAAAGTTCTCAAATTTTATGCCAAATAAGATGTATGTGATATGAATGGACTGCTGTCATTAGATATAGCCACATTATGTTCCAGTGGATAATCAGCATGGCAGGAGTTCAATGCAAAGAATGATTGCATGTAATAAATTCTCCATTCTTCACATGCAGATCTGATGCTCTGGATCCTTCCACACTCTGGCCTGCTCCTTTGGCACGTTCTGACCCGAGGTAGCCAGGCACCGGGACTCCAGGTGGCTGTCAGAAGTGAGGGGCGAGCCTCTCCGAGCCCATGTGGGACCAGCTAGGGCCTACAAGATGTAGTCCTCTCCCAGATAGTGGAAATGGGAGGGAGTAACTAGCAGAAAAGCCAGCAAGGCAAGCTTGGGCTTGCATCTCAGCTGCCACTTACTTTCTACCTGCACGACATTGCAAAGACTTTTAGACTGTCTCATCCTCTGTTTCTTTATCTGTAAAATGGGTGAAAATAATGCCCACATCAAAGGGTTTTGAGAGTGCACAGTACTTGTTGAACAACTGCACTTAGTGTGGCATACAGTCAACATGTAATACATCGGTATTTTTTAAAGAAAATTACCAAGGATAATATTCCTGAATTTGGCCCAGTTGGTACCAGATTCTAATCAATGATATTATGAGCCACGGATATGTTTTTGCAAGGTAAGCTCTGGAGCAAATTTGGATCGATAAAGTGAAGAGAAAAGTCGATTTGCCATCAGGTCGATGCAAGCCTAAAAGTCGTCTTGGATCTGAATTATTGCGTCAATGCTCACACCTTCTTACGCAGAGGCTGATTACTCAGGACCGGCTGGGTTTGGACCTGGTCTTGGAGCAGACAATAGAAATGGTGGGTCTCGAACTTTGGCTGGGCCATTCTTTCTTGAGTTTGGGCTAAGCTGAGTGGAAGAGTCACAGTGCACCGTCCTGAAGGAGAGAAGTACCCCCACTTTAATACACATGGTAAGAGCCAATGTGGGTCAGGTGCTTGGACAATCATCTCATTCTAGCCTCAAGATAACCTCCAATGGACGAGAGAGGAACTGTTATTATTCACATATCACAGATGAAATGGGAAACATAGACTCAGACAGACCCAAGGGCACAGAACAGGTAAGGGGTGGCGTGGGGTGGACCCACAAGCAATGTTCCTCCCCCCTGGGACCGAGCCTATAAGGACGTGCCATGAAGATACAGACCATGGTAGCATGCTAACGAAGGCTTTCCGCAGAGACCGATTTTATTTCATATTTATGAGCCCTAATGTCGAGAGAAATAATATTAAATGCATAGCAATAGATTAAAATACCTTTAGAGAAGACAGGTAATTAAGGAGCAAGGGTGAAAATGGCTTGATTATTTAAAAGAAAAATTGTAAGCATGAAGGGAGATCTCCTCGGAGCAACCATCAGAAGAGTCAGGGAAAAATCCGTTCTTTGGGTGGAAGGAAGACGTGCAGCTCGGTGAAAGCGCTGATTTGGGACACACTCGTAATGGAAGAGTCTGCGGTCATTATAGATTGAGCCCGCCATCGGCTCCTAGTGTGAACTTGTTATCGGAGTATTTTATAGTCCACCTGACCGAAAAGAACAACTGGACTGTGAAATGATAGAGCAAATAAAAAAAGCCGTAAAAGAGCCAGAGTGATAGTAATGGGAGATTTTAAGTACCTGAGCACAGAGCAGAGTGCATTAAGTGGATGAAATAAAGCTTGAAGTGTGTGTGGAGGAGGCGGTGGGGATGGGTAAGTGGGAGGTATGCAGGAGGGGGGTGAGGATGGAGGTGAGCTTCTCCGGAGGGGATTAACTCAGCACCTAACATATTGGTCTATAACGTGGATGACATTATTAAAACCAGCATCTGCATTAACGTGCTGGTTGCCGTGGCACAGTCAGTCTGGTTCTTCCTCTTGTCCTCTGTGTGCAAGGAAAATCCTCCACCTCCAGCTCTCCTCATCCTCAGAAGTTTCCCGCACAACCTCCAATTCGTCCACACTGCAGACTAGGGATTTGGGGATGGGAACTGGGATTCCAAGACGGAGGCCAGCATCGAGCCCTCAGCTCACCACATCATCTCATTGTTCAAATGGTACTGTTCTATTCATGTAAAATCTAAATTGCGTTTTGGGATTACAGATTTAAAGCATGTCTCTGTATAAGTCTCAAAACGAGGGCTTCCTGTACCAATAAATTAGTCACTATATCTTATAAACCACTTTGTGGTAATCACATTATCATCATCGCATATTTTAATTAATCAACTGTCCGGCCAGGGTTGCTTCAGGTCAGTGATGGGTCAAGTCCCCGTGTCTTTCTCTGACCTCGTAGGGCAGGACATGGGCACTAAGACCCAAGCACAATGATCCACAAATCAATAAGCGTGGGCTATGCTGGCACCGACCAGACACAGATAGTGAGGGAATTCAGGCGAGAAGAAAGCCACGATCATTTCTTTCATTTTCAGAGTGATATTTAGACTGGGCTGCTCCAGGTGCTGGTCCAAACTCTCAGGCTGGAGGTGAGAAACTGGGTCCAAACCATTCGCTAGCCAGAAGGCCCGGAGAGTAAGAGGGTGTGGTTAGAATACTCAGCCCAGCTGTGGCTATGACCGAGAGAGCCCTGAGTTAAGAAAGCTGATTATCTGAGGGGGTAACTGAGATATATCCTCATGCTTCTGTGAGTCTGAGCCCAAGGTTGTGGGGTGGAATGAAGCCCCTCACCCTCTTCTGTCCCATTCAGTCTGGTTTTCTTTGTTTCTGAAGCATTTTTGCTCTAGCGCTCTGAACTCCAAATGGAGGGAGAGAGAGAAAACAACTGTGAGTCTGAGCTCACAGAAGCATAAGGAAAAATAAATGCGGGCCAGTGCAGGGTCCAAACCACCACACAGAAGTGACTAGGCAAGGTGCAGGAGGCTAGGGTCTCCTTGGACATAGGCCTCACCTCTACAGGTATCTAATGTCCTCTCTCTACTAAGGGCATGATCCCTGGACCCCAAGGTTGTGGGGTGGAATGAAGCCCCTCACCCTCTTCTGTCCCATTCAGTCTGGTTTTCTTTGTTTCTGAAGCATTTTTGCTCTAGCGCTCTGAACTCCAAATGGAGAGAGAGAGAGAAAACAACCGTATAGAGTTCCTCCTTCACAACGCAGAAAATAAAACCCTGGCAAAATATTATTTTAGCTATTTGTTCTGAGATTACGCTTTCCATTTTCAGATGTTAATAACGGGCTCTGGAGGGATTTTTTTTTTTTTTCTGGGCCCAATAGCAATGTTATAAAATTAAACACCCATGTGAGTGAATTGAAGTAATTATCTTGCAGAGTAGAGGAAGCCTCTTCTCTTCCAAAGCACCCTCAGACAGAGAGCACAACATAACTCGTAATAACCGTCACTCCAACGCCATAACTCCACTTAAGTGTTAGGCATTCACCAACATGGGGAAGCTTCATCTCTCTAAATTACAACCCCAACAAGCGATCTGCCTTTCCTGGTGGTGCTTTAGGAGACAGCAGCACGGAGGTTTTCCATCCATGATCTTCCCAGGCAATGGCCCATAATCCTTCCCGACACTTACCACTTCTCATGCTGTTGGATGAGCACGTCGGCTGGAGATGGATGGAGACACCGAGGTGGAGGGAAAGAAGGTTTTCTTGTCCTGTCCATGCCTGTCTCTAAGAAAGAGCTAAAGAGGACTCTTCAGAACTATTTGGATTGGAGGTCTAACCAAGCTAAACAGCTTCTAAGCCGGGTGACTGGACCCAAGAAAAGTTCCTGGCATACTGGTATGCCACACACTTGTCCAGACTGGTTTTAGTCCACCTGAAAGGGCTCATTCCTTGATTGGATCATTCACCAATTCACTCAGAAGTATCCCAGCTCGGCTATTTAGTAGCTGTGCAATCTTAGGCAACTGTCTGAATCTCTCTGTTCCTCTTTATCTTTTTGTAAATTGAAGGCGATAGTTGTACCTACCTCACAGGATTGGGAGAATTAGATGAATTCTTATCAAACACTTGGAGCAGAGTTTGGGGCATAATAAACGCTCAGTAAATGTTAACCATGTTCATGATTGTATCAGCAGGGGTTCCATCAGGGAAGCAGAAGCTACACCAAGTTTTTTTGTTTTTGTTTTTTTGTTTTGTGTGTGTTTGTGTGTGTGTGTGTGTGTGTGTGTAATAAAAAAGATGTAATTGGCCGGGCTCAGTGGCTCAGCCTGTAATCCCAGTGCTTTGGGATTACAGCCGAGATGAGTGGATTGCCTGAGCCCGCGGGTTCGAGACCCGCCTGGGCAACTTGGCGAGACCTCATCCCTACAATAAATCAAAAAATTAGCCGGGCATGGTAGCGCACCTGTAGTTCCAGCTACTTGGAAGACTGAGATGGAAGGATCGCCGGAGCCCAGCAGGTCGAGGCTGCAGTGGCCAGGAGTGGCCACTGCACTCCAGTCTGGGCGACAGAGTGAGACTCCGACTCAAAAAAAAGATGTAATCTAAGAAATTGATTAAACAAGCACTAGGGAAAAAAGTTACGTTACGGATAGTAATTGTAGGAAGCAACCACCACCCCGCTAGGGCTGGGAAACATTGAGATTATTAGATATTATCTTACTGTCGTATTATATATTATTGTTATACTATACTACATGATTATATATTGTATAACCTGCACCTCTAGAGAAGAAACCTGGCAGAGCTGGGACTCAGACTTCTGAGACCTGAGGTGGCACAATGAGAATGTCTGAGAAAGTGGAAAGAAAAAGTCACCCGGAAGCTGTCAGAGGAAAAGCACAAACATTGCTGGGGAAACTCTGGTGGGAAGAGCCAGCAAAAAGAAAGGCTTAGATCCCTTCTGCTGCCTGCCTGGCCTCCCTCTAGTGCTGTTCTCTGGGGACCAGCTGGCAGAGAAGAGCTGGAGTTTACAGAGACAGCAACGCCTGGGAGTAGAGCACAGAAGGCTGGGTTTAGAGCTTAGAGACAGAGCGTCACTGCAGACACAGTGTGGGCGGGGACAATGGCAATGAACTAGGTTACAGCAGGGAACATACAAGAAGTCTCCACCCACACCGGGCTCGGTGGCTCAGCCTGTAATCCCGCACCTTGGGAGGCTGAGGTGAGTGGATTGCCTGAGCCCACGGGTTCGAGACCCACCTGGGCAACTTGGCGAGACCTCATCTCTACAATAAATCAAAAATCAGCCGGGCATGGTAGTGCGCGCCTGAAGTTCCAGCTACTTGGAAGGCTGAGGCGGAAGGATTGCAGGAGCCCAGCAGGTCGAGGCTGCGGTGGCCAGGAGCGGCCACTGCACTCTAGTCTGGGCGACAGAGGGAGACTCCAACTCAAAAAAAAAAAAAAAAAGAAGTCTCCACCCTCATGCATTTTAGGGCTACTGAGGTAAACAGACATGGAAACACACATACAGAGAGATAAATATGTAACTGCAAATTTTGATATGTTCTGAGAAGGACACGAATCGTGGGACAAATTTGGATGGAGTGATTTGGAGAAGTCTCTCCAAAACATCTGCTTAAGCTGGGATGTGAAATATATGGAGAAGGTCTTCACCTAGAGAATATGAGGATGGAGTGGGGAAGGGTGACTTTCTAAGCAGAGGGAACCTCATGCACGAGTGGCCAGGGTAGGGAGAATTTGGCGGCATGGGAGAACTGGGTGGCTGGCTAAGTTCAAGCAGAGCTGAGAGGAGAGGGTGGGCTCCCATGGGGCTCACCCTGAACCCTAGCCTGCCAAGGGCAAGCTGTGGAGAGTCTTGGAGCTTCGGTCTTCCATTTTCGCAACAGAGGATGCGATCTGTCCCACTCTGCTCCCAGAGATGCTGTGTGTGCAAGTGAAGGAATGGGTAAACATACACTCGCAAAGCACCATAGAAATGCAAAACAGGGGTGCCCTTGTCTGGAGCACAGAGAAATCTAGGGTCTCCTCATAGTTCTGGGGTCACATTGGTGGAGTGTATTAGTCTAGTTAGGGTAGAAGATTCCAGTTTGGAGTTTAGCCTAATCATGACTAACGTAAGCCGTCTCACTAGTACTTATTAGATGGCCTCATTTGCTGACTAGGAGGAGTTTACGTTGATGGCTCCGTTTCCACAATCATTAATCTTATGCATAAAACAAATATTTGTGGCAGCTCTGCTCCCAAAGCCCTATATTTATTTGTTTCATGTAGACTCGTTTTTGCCGTATTTCTACCGAGAAGGACAGTCTGAGTATTAAGATGGAGTGCTTTGCTTTACTCCGTGGTGGCATGTCTGTTGTCAAGGTCAGAATTTGCTCATTCATTCATTCAATAAATGCTTGAGCCCCTATTATGTGTCAGGACAAACTCTGAATGATGGTTTTCTCTTAATAAATCCTACAGTATTTATACTTTAAAATTTTTTCTTACATTCTTCTTTATAAAACTACAACTTATTTATCAGGACACATTTGGGGGCCGATTGCTGGTGTTTAATCTCGACACTATTGGTACTCTGTCGGCTAATCAGGAAAACAAGTCATTAGGAGTGTGGCCTAGGTTCAAGGTCTCACGGCTCATTGTTCAGCTACATCAATGCCCGTAGAGACAGGCTTGGTTTTGCAGCATCTTGTGAGGGTTGGTTGTCCTGGGAAGAATGTCCAGTGGCCAGGTGTTGGGTGGTATCTGGGAATCCTAGCTCCCAGATGACTAACTAATTTTAAGCCAGGAAAGAGAGCTAGGAGTCGAGAGCAGGTTAAGCTGGAAAAACCAGTTGCAGGATTCAGCCAAGGATGGAAACTAGAGGACTTAGTAAAGTGGCCACAACCTCAGGAGAAAGCCAGGACAGAGAAGGGAGCATGGGTTCCAGCACAGCAGTTGGCACTGGGGCTCAAGAAAAGACATCAGCACCAAACACGTGAGTACCAGTTCACCATCCTGGGAACGGTAAGTTAATGAGGGGTGTTTATTTTACTTACTGCTGTGTCCCAGGCCTTTTCTGACCACCCCGTGCATATCTTAATGTGCCAGGGATCCCTGCCTGAGTGTCTCCTGACATTCAATGCATCCTAGTGACATTTTTCCCCACCAGCCACCGGCTCCTGGATTGTTGTGATGAACCATTCCGTTGTGCCCACATTTCCTGGGTTGTAACCGAGACAAGAGTTTAGCTCATCGTGTTGGCTCGGTGCAGGCAAGATGGCTCTATGCTGCTCTTTGTTTTCCCGAATCTGTGGTTGGGGCATCTGCATATTAGCTAATGGATGGTGCTCTGTCTTGCCAAATGTTAATGGCGTAAAACGCGATCATTTTGCTGACAAATGCAAACAGGTTTCATTCTGACTTGTAGTGGAAATGATCCCTCAATTTTGCAACCTGGGAACAATAGATTTTGTTGATGTTGATTACTCCGTTTCTAGCTTCTTCCAGTGATACAGTGATTCTTTCAATTGCAGTTTTCAGGTGATATGTGCGTGATGCTCCCTCATTAGCACCCTAATGATAGATTCGATGAATTCCATCAGTATTGCACCATCTTAGGACCGAGAATGAATTTGCCAGAGCAGTTGCAGAAAGCACACTGACTGTCTTACTCTTGCCTGCTTTGGGAAGTTTCTGTTTTCTCTTCCAAAGTCATGAAAAACCCAGCATCTCTGATACGAAGGCACAGGCTTGTGCATTACCTTACAGTGCATTAAAACTCACTGATGAAATGGCTTTTAGTATTAACCTTGGGTTAATATTAATAGTCTGGGAATTTTTCCAGAGAATGTCATTTCACATATATCTCCAATTCTGCAAATATATGCAAAATGCACCCCCTGTGTGGCTCACATTATGATATTTCTCCCCAAATTTTAGTAAAAGAACAGTTTAAAATTTCATAGAAATTTGGCAGATGAGTCCGTGCTGAAGGGGCCCATTGGTAGGGCTCTGCTGATGGCTTCTAAATTAATAATGAAGAATTCATTAATTTATATGGCGTTTCCACTACGTTCTAGGCCACGGAGAGAGAGGAGTGAGCCAAAACACTCCTCAGGGAAACTGTGGCCTTATGAAAGAGAGAATGATTGCAGAAACGAAGGAGTAATGAACAGTGGTAAGCATTAGAAAGGAATAGCGAGCTCTAAGAACTTGTGTCCCGGACCCCGACCTTAGCCTCAAGGACATGGAAGGCTTACCTGAGGAAGCTGCATGGGAGCTGAGTTCTGGAGGATGCTTAGAAGGGCAAGTAGGGTACAGAACTTCCCAGGTAGGAGACGTGCAAAGGCCCAGGAGGACTCAGAGGGAGTGTGAGGGGCACAGGAGGCTTGGGTGAGAGCAAGTAGCAGCCGGGAAGACAGGAGGCTGGAATCATACAAGGCCACCAGTCCTGGTGAGAATTTAGATCTCTCCCTAGATGCCATAGGAAGCCAGAGTAGGAGATGGATGGTGGAGACATGCTCAGATTTCTATTTTGAAGACAACCCCCCTGGCGTTTGGCTGGAGAACGGATTAGGAAAGTTCAACATTGGAGGTAGGGAGTCTAGTAGGAGGTTTCTTTTTAGGAACCCAGGAAAGAAACGATGGCAGCGTGGATTTGGGGTTTGGCAGGAAGAGAGAAAGACATGGATGAGTTAGGGAGATGTTTCAGAGGCTGATGGGTACGACTTGCTACTGGAAGGATGGTACTGGAGGGATGCCGTGCTTGGCTTGTGCAAATGGGTGACTGGTGACCACGCCAAAAGAGGACTGGGCTATGGAGAAGGGGTTTGCATTTTGATGCATCTTCTGGTTTCCTTTGCACAGTTCTGAATCTTAAATTAGTCCAAGTAGCGTTATCCCTGTCCACCTGATGCACAGCAGGGGGCTGTCGCAGCCAAGACTCTGGGAGGGGTTGGGAAGAGCAGGAAAGAATTCCCAGTGTAGAAAGAGCCTGCCTGGTGAGGCAAGCTCCGTGCCACACACATAGGAAAGGTAGAGGATGCGGCCGGTGGTGGTAGAAAGGTCGCTTGATCACAGAGGCCCATTTCTCTCCATCCATCCTCAAGTTCCCAAAGAGAAGAAGTCACTTCCACAAGGAGAGGAGGGAGGAGCTGTGAGGGAGAGTGGAGAGAAGCAGGGGAGCAGACTCTGGCAGACCCTCCTGGCCTGTCTCCTTCTGGAAGCTCTGCTCCTTGGGCCATGGCTCTCACCTGTGTGGCATGAGACCCACCAGGGCAGGGTCTACCCTCCAGGAAGAGGCCTGTAGCTTGGGGTGGTAAGTTCATTTGGGGGTGGATCAGGGAGCCAGCTTGTAGCCGAGGGCCAGGCTACATTCTCCAGCAGGTTTTATCCACAGGAAAGCTGCTATTTGGTCTACGGTTCTTCACTTCTCCTGCGACACTCCAATCATACTCACCTGCATTGAGTTCAGGACTCACCTCGAATTGTTTCTGGCCTCTCTTCCTTAGCTCAAGTTGTCCCCTCTGCCTGGAATGTGCTGTCCCCTCTCCCTTACTGCCTCAACCTCCCCATCCCTGGCTCTGCCTTGGCTTCCTTTCCTTCAGAGAAACACTTTCCCTTCCTCCTCCCAGGGTGGTCTCTTGCCTGGCCCTAGTGCATGCATGTCCCTCCCACTGTATATCCACATTAGTTTGAGGCCCTGTCTGTGTAACTGTCACCACCACC
Organism: Carlito syrichta; assembly: GCF_000164805.1. Classification (NCBI taxonomy): domain Eukaryota; kingdom Metazoa; phylum Chordata; class Mammalia; order Primates; family Tarsiidae; genus Carlito; species Carlito syrichta. The sequence goes on along the minus strand of NW_007079901.1, from coordinate 120,835 downwards.
CACTACCAGGGGCAGCCCCCAGCCCTGTGCCAAGCTCACCATAAACACCCCGTGTTTGTCGAGTAACTGAAGGTGGCAGTTATTGGAGGCACAGAAGCAAAAAGTGCCACTTTCCATCGAAGTGCTGCACCGAGAGTCACGGCTGGAGAAGGCGTCTTCTGACTTCCTATCACCCGGTGTGTTCAGCGGTAAGATGCCCAGGAAAGCCATGGCGGGATGGGGAGAAGGATTGCAGGTGAAGACCACGGTAAGAATTGGAAGTGAGGTTGGCCCAGAACAACTACTCCTTGGGATATCCAGGTAACTGGCTCAGCCAGACACAACAAAACATGGAAAGCGTGGCTAGAGGCAGTAGGAGTATAATAAAAATATTTACCAGGAACATGAGTGCCTTCTAAACACTAAGCTTTTTGCAAGCATTTAATCCTCTCGACAACGTTGTGAGATAAAGAAGCTCATGTTATCCCCCATGGTACAGATGAGGCACAGATAGTTTAAGCAGCTTGCCCATGGTTACACAGCTAGAAAGTAGGAGAGCTGGATTCAAACCTGGGCTGTCTGGCACCAGACCCTGCACGCTGGTTTAAACTGGAAAAAAAGACTTTCCTCTGAGACTGGGAGTCTCAGTGCTATTAAAGTCAGATTCGATGATAGCAATACATTCGAACTTTCATTAGAAAGGTTGACGTGGTTCCCAAAACATGTAAGCAAAGGCAGGCAGATCACGGATTGTCTTTCCTGGAGGGAGGCCGAGGGGAATAAAAACAGTGAAAGAAGAGTTAAGTCACTCGGTGAGACAGATTGGAAAAGCAAGGGTAGGGAGAGGCTTAGGCAGGACAAGGCGTGTTTTCTCTGTATGAGGCAATAGAAAAGTCCGAGGGCATGCAAGTAGAGAAGAAACATGAGATGTCTCTGAATATGAAGAATGCGCCAGAACCGAAGAGAAGAGATTAGAAGAGGAGGGTGTGTATGTTTCTAGCATAGTCTCAAGAGTGAGGAGCCCAGCAAACCAGAGGGAGGTGAGCACTCACCCAGGGAAGGTCCCAGAGTTGGTGCTGGGGTCTCCTGGGGCACTCGAGACACCACAGAGCATCCTCTGTCCCGACCCTCCAACCTGTCTCCATTCACACCCACCCTGCCAGCCAGAGTGCTGGACCCAGGGATGCTGTGGTGAATAGGCAGCAAAAGCAAGATCCTGCATAGTCCAGACCCTGAATGAACGTCAGCATGTGGCAAGGACCGTGGTGCAGAGATTTGCTGTGCATTCATGTGTCTGTTCCCACAGCAAGTTCGACACCGTAAAGACCCTTCGTGTTACACACCAGGAAACAGAGACTCATAGAGGCTGAGCTACCTGCCCAAGTTCACGGAGCTCACAACAGCCCAGCAGGAGGTGGACGTAGCACCCAAAACCACACATCCAGCTCAGAGTCACACCTTGAGCAGCCGTGCTGAGCCACCTCACCGCCTAGACAGCAGCAGGCCACCAGGTTCAAATCCACCGTCTCAGGAAGACTGTTGGAGACCACAGCCCATGAAAGGCAAGGCTGAGATTGGAATCGTCTCGGGGAACATTAAGGCCAACAAGATCAAATGCCAAGACTATGAAAGGTGGTGAATTTAGCTTGTAGTGGCCGAATGTTTAATCCGAGAGACCACCAAGAGCCAATTCCGATGAAAGTTCAAGAGGGTCTTTATTTGCAAGCTCAAGCCTGGACCTCTGTCGACAACCAACGCAGCGGAGTACACCCAGAGGCCCTGACTTCCTTAAGCAGATGGCTTTTATGCTTTTACACAAAGGGAGGAGGAGTTTGGGGGGACTTTCCAGTCTTGTTACCATTTAATTGGGTAGCAACCTCTGGTGGTCAGCTCAATCGTGGAGGATTGGCTAGCTTGACTCGGGTTGACCTTGGCCCACTAGCTGGGGAAGTTGCAGAGACATTTGGAAACTTTAGATGATTTTTCCCAGGCACCTGATTGGTTGTTGCTAAGGGGAAAGTGGGTCAAGGGAAGGGGTTGAAGCTTGAACTGGAGCTTTGCAGTTTTTCCCATAACTGAAACTTTAAACAGCTACAGGTTATGTTTTAAAGCAGAAAAACTAAGATGGCTGTGCTATTGTCCACAAGCCGATTACATATTTATTGGGTTATAGCGTGCTCTTAACCTAAGTTTATGGTATACTCTATTATGGTTCTCTCAAGCTCAACCATAGGGAAGCCGTCATCATGGTATCCAGAGATATTCTTTGGAATCAGATGCTTTCCATTTGGAAAAGAAGAACATAGAAAACATTCTTAAGTCTCCAATTTCCTACTTAGAAACATGCAGAGGGTCAGCGTCAGCAAAGAAAAAGGGACATGAACTGAGAAGAGGCAGACGTGAGGCAGGAAAACATGCTGGGAAGTGAAGGAGAGGAAAAGGAACTGGGCACAGTCATAGCGTGCTCGCCCGTTGGACAGTTTTAGAGCAGCCTGGAATTCAGGACAGAGGCAGAGAAGGAGGAAGATGTACCAAGAAATGCACAAGTGTTCTATTCCCAAGAGCGAATTGGGATCTACTATGGAAAGAGTCCCAGTTAAGGAAGTCAAGTCATTCTAGTAGGACAGGAGGAGAGGGTAGCTCAAGCGTGACAAGGGGTGGCTAGTGGATTAGACGTTCCTCAGAAGAAAACCAGACGGATCTGAGGATCGCCTGAAAACAGGACATAGGAGAAGGGTTCTGTTTTAATTGATGCTTGATGGAGTAATGGGCAGACTCCAAGTGAAGAGAGGAAAGACCTCTAACCACAATCAGGTTGTGCCCAGGTCATGCAAAAGGAGAGGAACAATACAACACAAGACAAAAGCTGCCACCACCCCAACAAAACCAAACATGAAAGGAGCCCTTTTTAAAAAGGTATAAAATAGGACATATGTAATATTATGGCAGAGGAGATATATATATATATATGAAATATATATATATGAAATATATATATATATGAAATATATATATATGAAATATATATATATGAAATATATATATATGAAATATATATATATGAAATATATATATATGAAATATATATATATGAAATATATATATATGAAATATATATATATGAATATATATATATGAAATATATATATATGAATATATATATATGAAATATATATATATGAATATATATATATGAAATATATATATATATGAATATATATATATATATATATGAAAACTTGAATTCATGGTTATGCTTTAAAATAACAGCTACTCCAACTGAGCAAAAACCTTTCACACCCTCCTTAAGGGAGGCATGAGGTTACATGACCAAGGTCACACCTCCAGCAAGCAGGGAACATGAGATTAGAACCTAGATCCCTCAGCATCAAAGGGAGTTTGTCAACCAGTGTCCTACTGGGTCTTTTGAGCTGGGTGACTTTGAAATTTGGCATTTAAAAGACCAATAGTTAAATCAAAGTAGCTCAGACAGGAAGAAGAGCCTGGAAAAAAATATTTTGTGTGGCAAAACATTGAACACATAAAATATTCCATTTAAATCATCTTTTGGCATACCGTTCCATGGCACTAGGTACATTCACGTTGTTAAGCAACCAGCATCACCATTCATCTCCAGGACTTTTCATCATCCCATACGGAAACTCTGCCCATCCAAAAATACCTGCCCACCCACTCCCAGTTCCTGGCAACCTCTGTTCTATTTGCAGCTGCACCATCTTACATTCCCATCAGCAATGCACAAGGGTTTCAGCGTCTCCACCACCTCAACTCTTGTTGTTTTCTGGCTTTGGGGGTAATAGCCACCCAAATGGGGGTGAAATGGTAACTCATTGTGGAAAAGCACAGAATTTATATCTTTTAAAAATCATTAGAGAATTTTTAAATTCAGGTTGTATCAAGTTGAATTCCAGTCTGAGAATTTGGATGTATTCATGTTACTCGAAAAATCTAGAAGCAGTAACTGGTCTTGGGCAAAATCTCACAGTTTACAAAGCACTTTTACATGTGTGGTTTGTGTGCCTGGAAAATGCAATAAGGTGTGAGGTTGGAGAGTGGGTGGAATTATTATTATGGCTGTTGTTGGTGTTCTCTTTTTAAAGATAAGGAAACCGAGGTAATGAGCACACATGATAATTTCCCAACATGACATAACTAGTAAGTGTCAGAGCCAGGATTTGCTCTCAGGGCTGTTCTACTGAATGTCATATTTCTTCCCCTACACGATGCTATAGTTAAGTCCCAACCTCTAAAGAAACCCTAGAAATATGGTGCGTACATATGGTACTGTGTAAATATTTACATATGACTTAAGTGTGCACGTAAGTACACACACACAAACACACATAAACACACACAAACATTCATATATACACGTGCCTATTCTGGGCCCAGGATAGACTTTTATCTACAAAGTAACCAACCCCTCTCTTCCTGTACTGGTTAAGATACTCCATTAGAGAATGACACCTAAACCAATTCTGATACAAACTCAAAAAGAGCATCCGTGAAGATAAGGGAAAGGCTGTGGATAAAGCATATTTATGCTCCATGGAAGGCACCTCTCTAAGATCATGTAAATTAAAGCATGTACAGACACCAAGCACAATGACTCATTTGTTAAACCACCAGATTACAGATGTCACCAGGCCACCTAGCCCAAAAGAGAGACAGGTAAATGGAACCCGGCTGCAGCACGCAAGGGAAGTTTGCTAAGTCACAGCTTCTTTCAGTGCAGTCTCCTCCCCATCCATCCTTCCCTCCCTGCCTCCGACCACCTCCTGCTTTCCCTTCCTCTGAATAGTTGGTTTATACTGATGGGCAGACAATAAATTAGGTGCCAAGACTAAAAGTAAGGAAACAAAGGAGGAGAGGGGGAAGGAAGGCTATTGTCATTTTGCAGGCATTTTCTCAAGCACTGTACTTTTTGTTGGGCTCCGGGTCCTCCACGAACTCTGACTTCTTTCTTCTAGGTCCTCAGTTCTTGCCGGTAGGTCTCACCCGTGAGGACCTCTGCTGACTTCAGCAGTATTGGCTGATAATGGAGGGTTCATTTAGCCACAAGTCAACGGCCTCGGTGGCACAGGATCCTGCAAATTCAGAAAGAATTTTCTTTGGTTCACTGTACCTGATTTATAAAGGCTCTACTTTGCTTCCAGGAGTATAATAAATATTAATTAATTTGCAGTAATCTTACCTAACAGTTTTATAGTAGCTTCATAAAGCATAATTAAGATAACAGACCAAAGACTATATCCATACTAGGTATTATTATCTTGCTTCATTAATTTCCAAAAATACAGTGTCTAAGCAATACCTTAATCACCCAGATAAGTAGAGTTCAGCCATAGCACTCTCCAAGGGATAAGGGGAGTCAGCAGGTTTCTGGATTGGGGAGTCGGGAGGAGGAGGCGAATTAGGGAGCATCTGCCCATCATCAATACTTCTGGTAGATAATATGACACCAGATGAAGGCACCAGATGAGACTGCGGCTCAGAGAGGCCACTTGTCCCAAAGTTATACAATAAATAGGTAGCAGGAACAAAAGTTGAATTTATATCTCACTTCCTAGAACACCAGATCCCAAGCTCCCGGCAAACACTGCCCTTTGCCACAGTGCATACTCGTCTAGAGGTCCTGGGAACATTTCTCTGGGAAAAAACGCAGGGGACTATGAGACACACATGAGGAGTATTTATCTCAGTGTGCAAGGATGGAGTATGATTTAATGATTCTCCTCAAGGGTATGAAAGGTTATTTTACAGAAGATGGTTATGAGCTTTGCTTCATTGGCTTCTAGGCACAGAGAAAAGATGGAAGCCTTAGGGATTTAGACTGGATATGGGGGCATTTATAGATGGTGATGGCGGTAGAAGAGGAACTAGGAAGTTCAATGCCCCTCTGTATGCTGTTAAAACAGTCTCATGCGTTGGTTCTACATGTAGGTGTCATGCCAGACAAGATACAGGTATACAATTCATTCTAAGCCAAGGCTTCTAAGGGTTGCAGCTGTTGAAAGGAGGAAGGAAACAGTAACCACATGGTTTGGGGAGATCTGAGGAGGAAAAAAAACCCTGAAATCTCAAAGTAAAGGTGGGGTTAGCAAACTCTGACACAGGTCTCTTGAAGCAAGAATCAATCTATCCCTTCCCAGGTGATAGGCCATGTGTATACATAAGGGAGAACATATAATATTTGGCAAATTTCCTGCTTAAGTCCCTGTTTGTCCAGAAATTATTCTTGCATTTTAAGGACGCAGTAGAAGTGTAATTTAAGTACAGTAAAATTCGCACATGGTTAAGTTCTACAAGTTTGGGCGCGTGTACACAGTCACACAGTCTCCACCCAATGATGAACATTTCATCACTCCAAAAGTTCCCTTGTGTTCTGATGCAATCCCCTCCCCAACCCTTACCCCTGGGACCTTCCTTTTTTATTTTATTTCTTTATTTATTTTTGAGTTGGAGTCTCACTCTGTCGCCCAGACTGGAGGGCAGTGGCCGCTCCCGGCCACCGCAGCCTCGACCTGCTGGGCTCCGGCGATCCTTCCGCCTCAGCCTTCCGAGTAGCCGGAATTACAGGCATGTGCTACCACGCCCGAACTGATTTTTTGATTTATCGTAGAGATGAGGTCTCGCCTGCCCAGGCGGGTCTCGAACCCGCGGGCTCAGGCCATCCACTCACCTCAGCCTCCCAAAGGCGCGGGATGACAGGCTGAGCCACCGAGCCCAGCTGGGACCCTAACTTTTTGTGGCTACAGTTTTCCTTTTCTAAAATCTCATAAATGAATCACGCGGCATGCAGTCTTCTCTGCCTGGCTTCTTTTATTTACTATGATTTTTTTGAGATTTATCCATGTTGTTGTGTGTATCGGTAGTTTGTTCCTTTCCATTGCTACGTAATATTCCATTGAGTAAGTAAACCACGATGGGTTTATCCATTAAGCATATGATGGACAGGCGGATCGCTTCTAGTTTGAAAAATGCTGCTGTGAGCATTCATGTACAAGTCTGTGTAGATGTTTCATTCCTCTTAGGTAGACACCTAGAAATAGTATTGTTTGAGTCATACGGCAAGTTTATATTTAACTTCAATAAAGCTGCCAAACTGCTTTCCAACGTGGATGCACCATTTTGTGTTTTCAAGCAATATATTAGTGTAAGTCTCACTTGTTCTACATCCTCACTGATATCATCGGTTTGTTGTTTCATCACTCAAATGGATTAGTGATATCTCACTGTGGTTTTCATTTGCTTCTGTGAGGATCTTTTCATTTGCTTATTGTCCATTTTAGATCTCCTTTTGTGAGGTGTCTGTTCAAATCTTCTGCTCTTTTTTTTTTTTAATTGAGTTGTTTTTCTTCTTATTTTTGACTTGTTTGGGTGTAAGGGTTATGGATATATTCTGGATACCGGCCCTTTGTCAGATGTATGTTTTATAAATGTATGATTCTTTCAGACTGCAGCTCACCTGTTTGTTTCCGTAACTCTGCTGGAGAACAGAACATTTTTCAGTTTTTTGTGTTCTAAGAAATCTCTCAGCTGAAGGTCACAAATTTTTTCTCTGATGTTGATATACAAATTTTTTCTCTGATGTTGATATGTTTTATAGTTTTAAGCTCATACAGTTAGTTCTACAATCTATTTTAAATTAATTTTTATATATGGTGGGACATAATGATTGAAGTTCATTTTTTTTCTGTATGGCTATTCAGTGGCTCTACCACCAACTCCTGAAGGGACCAAAATTTCACATTAAATTACCTTGGCCCCTTTATGGAAAAACAATAATATAAATAAGAGTCTTGGCATAAATGTCTATCCTTGTGCCAATATCATACTATTTTGATTGCTGTGGCTCTACATAAAGCATTGAACCCAATAGTTTGAGTCTTCCAATTTTGTTCTTGTTTAAAAAAATTTTTTTTTGGTTATTCTAGGTCCTTTGAATTTTCATATAAATTTTAGAACCAGTTTGTCAATTTCTATTTTTTAAAAAAAGACCTGCTAAGAGTTTGATCAGAATTACATTGACCCTACAGGTGAATTTGGGGAAAACTGACATCTTCGCAATAGAGTCTTCTAATCCCTGTGCATAGTCTGTTGCTCCTTTTCTTTATATTTCAAATTTTATCTCAACAATACTTTGCAGTGTACAGAATTTGTACATATTTTGTTAAATTAATACTTTGTTTTTTTATGCTTCTACCAGTGGTATTGTAAAATTTTATTTTCCAATTGTGCATTGCTTGTACATAAAAATGTCATTGACTCTTGTAAACTGACCTTGAATTTTGGGATCTTGATAAAATCACTAGTTAGTTCTAGTACTTTATGGAAATTCCTTGGGATTTTTTTAATGTTTGCAATTAGGTCTTCTGAGAACAGAGATGGCTTCACTTCTTCCTTTTTAATCTGCATTCTTTAGGGAGATATTCTATTGCAATTTTTAGGGTCTCCAGCACAAAGTTGGATAGAATCGGTAAGAATGAGTATCCTTGATTTATTTCTGATCCTAGGAAGGAAAGTGTTCACTATTTAATCAAGTATAATATTAGCTATGGGTCTTTCATAAATCTCCTTTATCAGTTTAAGGGAGTTTCAATCTATTCCCGGTTTGCAGAGAGTTTTCAGGACCAGATTTTATCAAATTTTATCAAGTGCTTTTTCTACTTCTGTTGAGATGATCCTATGTCTTCTCCTTATCCCATTAATATTTAATTTTTAGTAATTAATTTTCTACTATTAAAACAACCTCATATTCTCGTACATGTATTTCTGATACGGGATTTGATTTTCTAATACAGCTCACCCTTGAGCAACACAAAATTTAGTGGCACCAATCCCTACACAGTAAAAAAGTTTACATATAACTTTTGACTCCTCCAAAACTTCACTAACGGCAGAATTGACCAGAAGCCTTACCAATGTCATAAACGTTCACTAACGGCAGAATTGACCAGAAGCCTTACCAATATCATAAACAGTCGATGAACACATATTTGGTATGTCATATGTATTATATACTGTATTCTTGCAATAAAGTAAGCTAGACAAATGAAAATATTATTAAGAAAGTCGTAAGGAAAAGAAAATACATTTTCTATTTATTAAGTGGAAGTGGATCGTCATAAAGATCTTCAGCCTTGTCATCTTCACATTCAGGAAACTGAGGAGGAAGAGGAAGAGGAGGGGTTGGCCTTGCTGACTCAGGGGTGGCAGAGGCTAAAGAAAATCCACACGCAAGTGGACTTGTGCAGTTTAAACCCATGCTGTTCAAGGGTCAACTGTTCTTGGTTATGGATGTTCCATCTGTGCTCGTGCATGATATTGGTTCATAGATTCTTGTTTCTCTTCTGATGTCTTCATTTGGCAATTTATATCGGGATTATATTGGCCTCATAAAAATAAGTTGGGCATGTTCCCTCTTTATTTTCTGAAATATTGTCTATAGAATTGATATTATTTCTTCCTTAAATATTTGATCCAAGTCACCAGTGAAGTCATGAATATCTAGAATTTTCTTTGCAGAACTAACTTTGATCAAGAATTCAATTTCTATATTGATAGAAGACTATTCATATGCTTAATTCTTATTTATTTCATTTTGCTATGTCTTTTAAGAAATTTGTATATTTAATCTAAGTTGTCACATTCATTAACATTAAGTTTTTCATAATAACTCAATTGTTTTTTTAATTCCCGTAGAATTTGTATTGGTGTTCCTTCTCTCATTCATAATATCAGCGCATAGCATCTTCTGTCTTTTTTTAAAAATCAGTCTAGGTAGAGGTTTATTAAATTTACTGACACATTCAAAGAACAATTTTTTGGTTTTGCTAATTTCCTCTGTGTTTTTGTTTTCCATTTCACTGATTTTCACTTTTTGTTATTCCCTTCTTTCTATTTACTTTGGGTTTAATTTGCTTTTCTATTTCTACCTCTTTGAGTTTGAAACTCAGGCTGTTGATATGAGAACTTTTTTTTTGCTTTTCTAATGCAAGCATTTATGGCTATTCATCTTCCTCTAAGCATTTCTTTAGCTGCACATTATAAATTTTGGCAAGTTGTGTTTTTGTTTTCATTCAATTCAAAATATTTTCTAATTTCTCCTGAAATTTCTTCCTTTATCTATGGATTATTTAGAAATACTTAATTTCCAGATACTTGGGGACTTTTCAGAGATCATTTTGTTGTTGATTGATAATTTAGCTCTACTGTGGTCAGAGAACACAAGTACTGTTTCAATCTTTAAAAATTTACTGAGACTTGTCTTATGGCCCAGCATATGATTTACCTTAGTTATTGTTCTGTATCCCTTGAAAATAATGTGTACTCTACTCTTATTGGATGGAATAAATGTCATCTAAATTCAATCGCTTGACAGTGTTGATCAAGTCTTCTATTCATATGTCCTTATTGATTTTTTAAAACCAATACTGAAATTGAAGTATTCAAATCTTCAACTATAATTGTAGATTTTTCTATTTGTCATTTCAGTTGTGTCCATTTACTTCACATATTTTGCAACATTGTCATTACACAGACTTTCATTTATGCTTGTTATATCTTCCCGATGCAATAACCCTGTTACCATTATGAATTATTCATCTTGGTCTCTAGTAGTTCTTCTTTACTTAAAATTTGTTTCATCCGACACGAATATAGTCACTGCAGCCTTCTTATGCTTACTGTTTGAATGATGTATTGGTCAGGGTGTGAGTTAAAAACAATAGCAACAACAAGGACCACTAAAAATGAAAGAGAATATGCAATTTATCAGAGGGATTTGACTTTTTGTAATTATGGGAGATGATTAAACAACTCATGTCTGTCTGTGGCTTCTGCATCCAGTGATGGGGTTGACTCAGAGAACCTGAAGGGGACCTGGTAGGAGCTGAAGGAGCTTCTGAACAACAAGGTGAGGTAGTAAATCAATGACAGTACGCATCAGCTATAACGGTGCCCTTGCATCTACCTTCCAAGTGATCATATGCTTGCATAGTCTGGCAACCAGCAATTAGACAGTTTGTACTCAGATTTTGGGATTCTTCTTCCTCGTAGTCCTCTAAACTTCTAATTGCTCTGCCAAGTTCAAGTTCTTCCCTCTGATGCCTTAAGCCAGTAAGGCTTCTGCTTACTGCTGCCCAAGCTCTGAGTGGGTCTGGAACACACTTATTCAAAGACAGACCAGGACTGGTCTGTCTTTCAAGATAGTCCCTGTCGCTTACTTTCTGCTTGCTCTTTGACTGGGCTCTTTGCCTCCATGCACATGTAGCCATTAGTAATCATCAGGGATTTCAGCAGATTTAGACCTCAGCCCTTGAGTGAGTGTTTCACCTCTAAAGCTTCCCCCTTAGACGTCCAGCTGCTTTGTTGCTCTGGCGTCTGTATTTGCCACTCTGAGCAGTAGGTCTTCTGTGGTCTTCTGATACCAGAGGCATTGGGAGTGGTACCAGCTGACTCCCAAGAGCCCCTTCGGCTCTTAATAAGCCTTAAATAAACTCCAAATTAACATGCATGTATCTGGGGTCAGAAAAGATCTCATGTTATCACCTGATGTCTTAAAGAGAGCTTGACCCTACACAGTCTTATTTCTGATTGAAAGAGTCTTACTTGTAGTCTCTTGGTTTTTAGGCTGTTCACAGTCAAAACGCACGTTATTTAAATTACCCAGACAGAGTAAGAAGACCACTGGGGTGAGAGGAAGAGATTGGCCTGAATGGTCCTTTAGATTTGACCATATAATCCAAATTCCTTGGGTATTTACTATCTTGACTATACATGTTATTGAGCTAATCTGTTGTTTTTTGGTCTCTGATGGTCCACAACACCCACTTATCTAGCACAAAAGAAATTCAGTCTTGAAATTCTGTACATGACTGTTTTCCTCACGGCCACTGGTCAGTCAACCTCACGAGCAAACTGAGAGTAGCATATTCTTATCATAAACGGTATAAATTCCAGGAATCCTGTTAAGAACATATTGTTGTGGTACACTGAGCTTTGTTTTTGGTTTTGTTTTTTTTGAGTTGGAGTCTCACTGGAGTGCAGTGGCCGCTCCCAGCCACCGCAGCCTCGACCTGCTGGGCTCCGGCGATCCTTCCGCTCAGCCTTCCGAGTAGCTGGAACTACAGGCGCGTGCTACCACGCCCGGCTAATTTTTTGATTTATTGTAGACATGAGGTCTGGCCTGCCCAGGCAGGTCTCGAACCCGCGGGCTCAGGCCATCCACTCACCTCAGCCTCCCAAAGACGCGGGATTACAGGCTGAGCCACCGAGCCCAGCTTGAGCTTTTGTATTTTTATATGGAATAAGGACTTCTCGATCCCACCAAACTTCAGTGTTGCATTCAATAGAACAAGGCAAAACTATCTTTCTTCAGTTCTGTTGAATCTGATTGTTTATAAACAAATATACCTGGAGGCAAATTATTCCGAGGACATCTTGTTTGTTTGGTGATTTATTGATGTACCTGTCAGAGACTCACAACTCAAAAATTTTCAAACACATCGTAAGGCGAGGCCTTCACCAGGTCTTCTCCAATGTTTCGAAATGATCTGATCCAGGGTACATTGAAGGCAGGATGGTGCTTAGTTTTCCTGAGCTGAGAATGAGTGAAGAAGAGAAATCAGAAGGAGGACAAGAGACGACGAGAATGCACAAGGAAGATAGTTGTTTGTTGTTGTTGTTTTGGTTTTTTTGAGTTGGAGTCTCACTCTGTCGCCCAGACTGGAGTGCAGTGGCCGCTCCCGGCCACCGCAGCCTCGACCCGCTGGGCTCCAGCGATCCTTCCGCCTCCGCCTTCCGAGTAGCTGGAATTACAGGCATGCAGCTACCACGCCCAGCTGATTTTTTGATTTATTGAAGAGATGAGGTCTCGCTGCCCAGGTGGGTCTTGAACCCGTGGGCTCAGGCAATCCACTCACCTCAGCCTCCCAAAGGCGCGGGATGACAGGCTGAGCCACTGAGCCCGGCGGCAAATAGTTTTTTATTTGGAGGTTTTATAAACTGTATTAATAAATGTAAAAATTTCGCGATAACCTCTGGGGACATGGGCTTTTAAACAGTAGGGGAGGGGAGTAGGTTTTATTTTCCATTGCAAAGCATCTTTTGTGGGTGACAATGCATTTTAACACTTTTCTTGACTTAGCCAATGGTCTAGGCCTATGGCTCTTTATTGGTGACATACTTTCTTTAAAATAATTTATAACTGTAGATATGCTTTTTTACATTGCAAAAATTTGCAGTTTTACAAAAGCATGACAGTGCATCCATATAACAATGTATAATATTATACAGTTGTCAAAAAAGGACGAGAAGGACTACATGTACTGACTGGGAAAATGCTATCTTTTTAAAGAATAAAAGTTATCTTTAGAACAATATACACCACATAATCCTATTTTATTTATGTATTTTTCCCAAAGTATATGTGTCTTAAAGACCCTTATAAAGTATACGTGAACTATGGGACCCAAAAAACAAAATTTATTTATAAAAAATTGTGTTTATTCTTACATGTTTAAGCCTCAGTCACCTCCATTTGATTCAATACACCTCTCGAGACACTTATTCCACTACTCAAAACAGTTTTTGAACTCATCCATTTTGATGCCTTTTGGGTTTCTGCCATTTTTCTCCTCTTTCACGTCGGCAAAATGTTTCTCTTTGGGGATTTTTTTCATTCAGGGAAACAAACAAACCAAAAAAAATGTCGCTTGGGGTGAGTGAGATTTCATGAACAGGGAGGGTGGGACATGGGGTGGGAGCTTGTCATTTTTAGTCAAAAACTGTTGAACACTCAGTGCAATGTGGGCAGGTGTGCTTGGAAATGGGCAACACAATGAAAAAATCTCTAAAAGAGAGTTAAAAGACGCCAGACGCAGCCTCTCACAACAACTCTAGCTGGTACATTGATGCCCATGGGTTCCCAGAACACTTACCTAGTGGGGAAAGCCTGTACTACAGGGGGCCCGCCCTCCAAAAAATAATTCTGTTTTTTGGGAGCCCCCCCAAAAGGATATAGTCATATTCCTTCTGAAAAATACCTAGAAGAATATACTCCAAACTGTTATCATTGATATCTCTCAGGTGTGAAATATTATAGGGACTGAAATGGGAAAAATACTTGCTTTTTTCATTATAAACCATATGTGGAATTTTGATGATTTTTTTCTTTCTGGTATATGTGTTTATGCTTTGTTTTGTTTTGTTTTTGAAACCAGAGTCTCACTCTGTCTCCCAGACTGGAGTGTAGTGGCATGATCACAGCTCACCACAGCCTCGACCTCCTGGGCTCAGGCAATCTTTCCACCTCAGCCTCCCAAATAGCTGGGACTACAGGCGTGTGCCACTACGCCCAGATATATATATATATTTTATTTATAGTGATGGGGACTTGCTGTGTAGCCCAGGCTGATCTCAAATTCCTGGACTCAAACGATCCTCCCGCCTCAGCCTCTTAAAGTTCTGGGATTATAGGTGTGAGCTACTGCACCTGGCCTATTTTTCAAATTAAAAAAAAAAAATTCTTCTGGAAGAAGAAAAACAATGAGAAGGAATGAAGGAGCCCTGAGCCCAAAGAATTTGCGAACCTCACCTGTGTTTTCCTGAGACTCACCATCATAGTATATCCGGCTCCCCAAATGTTTGTATGTGTCTCTGAATTGTCCATTTTCTTCTGACTGTTCGACTCTACATGGATAAGTACACACGTGCACAGAGAGCCTGAGCCTGCACCCTGGGTACGACAAGGCAAATGTCCCTTCTTTAAGGGCCTGTTAAGTGCTGAACTCCACTGTGGCACTTCTGAATCTTTGGAGAGTTGGTCTTTGCTTTCCAGAACTCTCAGTAGCCAGCCTTCCCAATCTGTGTTCATGCCTGTGACAGAGGCAAGTTGGGCCTGACAGGAAGATGGCCCGACTGCCTGTCTGGAGCAGGTGAGGAAGGCTCCACTGGGCTTGAGTTGGATCTTGTCAGCTCTGACTGCAGAGTGGTCAGTGGTCAGGAGTGGGAAGCGGTGAGCTTCATGAGACCTGTCGATGGCCTCAACCATGGCCATGGGGACAAAGAGGGTGAGGGACTGGGGATCTGTCTGAATGACCCCATTGTGGAGGACACAACCTGAGAGAACAAGTCTCGCTTGGGAGGCAGAGGAGGTGGGGATGCCTTTAGCCAAGAGATAGCCAGGGTTTCTCAGTCTTGACACTGTGACTTTTGGGGCTAGGTTATTCTTCATTGTGGGACTGTCCTGTGCATTGTGGAATGGGTAACGACAACCACTAGATGCCAGTAACACCCTCAAACCTCTGTAGTGATGACACTGGCAAATGTCCTCTGGGAGGTAGAATTGCCCCCAGTTAAAAATGAGTGATATGGGTAAAAAGAAGTAAGGGACTGAAGCCAGGTGGAGAAATTGAGGGACTAGTCTGGGCTCCAGGAGGCCATCAATGGCCTAAAGACAAGCAACCACCATGGAGCTGAGGAATGGAAGATAATGCAGGTAGAAGACTCAGGATGGCCAGGTGAGAAACTAGTGGGGGAAGACAAGAGCTTGGAGTCGTCAGGGAGAGGTAGGATGAACAGGAGATTTTTTGGGTACAGGGAAGGTTTTATCTTTTATTTTCCTGCAACTCAGTGAGGACCCTCAAACTAACTGTCCAGGCTCTTAATCTATGGACAGTGTATACTGTAGCCTATGTCTCTTACCTACTATTCTAAAGAACTGTGCAATTGCTTCCTGAATGTAAAGGTGATACATATTCACCTGCAAAAAAGTTTCTGAAGAAAGTAAAGAAAATATTAAAAAGGAAGATTCAGGCAACCCCTTCGGGTCCCCTCCCACTGTGGGAGCTTTTCTGTCCTCTCAGTAAATCTTCCTTTCGAAAAAAAAGGAAATGATAAAGAAAAAAAAGTAAGATACATCATCAGTCTCATCACCCAGCGGTGAAGACACCATTTTCACTGTTCCCATGTGGGAGGATTTCCTTTCAGTCTTCTCTTTGTGCATTTTTAACACAAAACTGGGAGTCGGCAATTACGTAGAGTTTTGAACTCTGCTTTTTGAAGCTGAACATTGAGTGGTAGATATTTTTCCATGATTAAATATTATTGAAAATTAATAGAAAAACCACAAAAAATGCAGAGAGCAAACCAGTCAGGGTAAGGTTCCTGTGAGCACACTGTTTTTCTTTTAAAATGACAGAGCCTCCCTCTGACAGGCAAACTGAGGGTTGTGATTTTTAATCATGACATTCAAGTCCAGCATGTGGAAGTGACATGATTCAACCATTTCCCTATTTCAGGAAGCTAGGCTGTTTCTGAATTGTTGTCACTGTGAATACATGGTGATAAACATTTCTGTACATAAATCTGGGTGAGTATCATTAATGATATCCTCCCATTTGCATCCTGGTGAGGAATCAGATGGTGATGAGAAGGCATCACTACGCATTTCTTTTCTGTAGTTTCATCTCCAAAAATGATTGTCAATCCTTCATGCCGCAAATGCTCAGACGGCCTATCAGAGAGAGAGCTTGCCGTCTTAGGGAAACAGGGTATTCACACAAAACACCCTCTCACTGATTTACTCCCTACATTTTCAGCGCAGGCTTGGATTAGAACCTTATCTAGAAAACCAAAAGTAAAAGAATGTTTGGGTCCCTTGGGTGGATTTTGAATCAGCCGGAGGGAGTTGAAACATATCATTCACAGAATCTGTTCCTCTTTTCGGACACAGTGTGGAAGAGTGTTCTCGGCCCCGGTCCTGAGGAATGCTGTGTTGTGGTATTGTGGACACAATCCTCCTGCTGCCTGATGCCCATCTGAGAGTTATTTGTTGTTTTAGTACCAAGCAGGGATAAAGAGGAAAGATCTTGGCTGGGTACACACACACACACACACATACACGCACGCACACACACGTGCACACACGAGGCTTACACGCTCACAGGGCAGTGTGGCAGGTGGGTCAAAGAACAAGGAGACACACACACACCCCCTTCAAATGAGTTCCACGTTACTGGTCAAGGATTCAGAACTTGGTGAGGAATATGGCAGGTAGCTCTGTGAAGCCAGAGAAGGCCCAGCACACATGAAAAGTCTGGGTCCCACTCGAGTTGCCAGGAAAATAGAGAAATTTCCACCTACTCCCTTGCCCTCTTGTATTCAGCTCTTTACCCCGTGCTGAGAGAAATCACACTTCTTTTTTTTTTAGTTGGAGTCTCACTCCATCGCCCAAGCTGGAGTGCAGTGGCACGCTCATGGCCACCACAGCCTCAATCTGCTGGGCTCTGGTGATCCTTCTGCCTCAGCCTTCCAAGTAGCTGGAACTACAGACACACGCCACCCTACTCGGCTAGTTTTTGAGATTTATTGTAGAGATGAGGTCTCACCAAGTTGCCCAGGCTGGTCTCGAACCCCTGGGCTCAGGCCTCTCGCCTCAGCCTCCCAAAGTGCTGGGATGAAATTATACGTTTTCAGGGAACGTATACATATGGGGCCTCCTGGTTCTTGAGCACAGTCAGCAAACAGCGAGGGCATGGCCTCACTGGGAGGGAGAAGGGCAAATCTTGGGGGGCCCTGAGTCCTGGCGTGGCCTCTGGCAGGTTTCCAGGTGTACAGGTCCTCCTACCCCATAAGCCACACCCTGTCTTTTGTGTCCCCTTCCCTGCTTGGCTCCAAAACTGAGTGTGGTTTGAGGAACTAAAGTCACTCCTCCAGATCACACACACATACACACACATACACACACACACACACACACACGTGCACACATACATACACGCCCACACATATTCACCCATGTGTCCTACACACATACACATGTATCCAGACACACTCACATACACATATCATACTTGTCCATACATATTCTCCCACGGTCACACACTCACATATACGGCCACACAGATGCTCAGTGGCTTTGTTGACACTAGACATCCATGAAGCTGAACGCTTTCGCCCTTGAGGAAACCTCACTCCCAACCCCATTTCTAAGAGGTTTTATGACTGAGGGATGAGCCGGGGATATTTATCCCAAACAAGGACAGACTCTTCACCTGGTCAAGGCCAGGAACTGTTCCCACCCGTCCCCACCCCATTTGTTGTCTTCGTTCTGCCTCTGGGGATTAAGTTAAAAACTACTATTAATAACAACTGCCATTTGGCAAGGACTTCCATGTCCCAGATTCTGGGCTAATCGCTTTAAATATGTTATCTCATTTAATTTTTACCAAAAAAAAAAAAACTTTCTATGATGTAGATATTACACCATCATGATCCCCATTTGACAGTTGAGGACACTGAGGCACTGAAAGGTTAATCAGCTTGCTCAAAGTCACTCAAGGAAGGTGATAGAGGTAGAATAAAAATTCAGATAAGAGCTTGCTATCACAGCCACAGCATTCTGTGTCTGTACCCATTTATTTACTCTGTTCCCAGGAACCTTACCCAATTTTCTTCTGGAAGATGCCATCTCTGTCTCACCCAGTTCATGCAATTCTGGCTGCAGCCCCTAGCTCTGTGGTGAGCATGAGACCTGGACATAAATCCTTCCCCGAATTCAGGGATACTTGGAGATGGGCAGGTGATGCAGTTGGAGCCAAGAGGATGCTCATGGGCTTCTTCTAGGCTGCCTTGTCTGGACTTGAATGGAGAAGCACGAAGTCCTAGGAGCTGCTGGCTGTGCCTCGGACCCTGGAATAAGAGAAAGTATGAGTCACCACCTGTGAACTGTGGGGGCAGGGGAGAAATAAGAGGGAGAGAGAAAACAGGTCCTGATCACATATCTGGAGCCTGGATCAAACCAGCCTAAAATAAGTTTCACTCTTGCCATGCTTGCACGAACAAATTCCCTTTAAGTTTCTCACCGGCTTGAGTTGCGTTTTCTGTCTTGCAGCTTAGAGTCCTGACCCATCGGTGGGTCTTTCTGGCTCTTCCAAGAACCACCTCTGTGACACTGCTGAGAAGTTACTTGTCTTCTCCAAGGCTATGTGTCCTCCCCTGGGTGACAGCACATCCTATTCCACTGGCTGCTGGCAGGAGTGAAGCCAGAAAGCATACAGTGGTTTTCTCCGACCAGAACAAATCCTCATGGCAAGTTGAGCTTAATTTTTCTTCTTATGATATTATTCAAGTATGTGCAAACTGTAAATTAGGTATAATTTCCTTATGTTTGTGGTGCATACATCTATATGAACCAAAGCAAACTCTAAATACAAACGAAAACGTTGCTCCCATCCATGGCCCTGGAGTTCCATGAGTCTCTGCTCTCGTGGGTCTCACAGTGATGCCCCGTCCTCACCTTTCTCCATCACAGAAGGTTTCTCAGTTTAACACCTGGAATCCCGGCTTTATCTGGCATGCCATGGTGTCTTTTGGGCTTTCTTGTGAGATGCGTCCTATACATCGACACCCTCTCCTTTGCTTGAAGTTTGCTCGATGCCAACACAATCCTTGCTATGTTACAAGGATGCGCCCTGAAATCACAGGGCAGTATTTGGTCACCCAGCAAGTTTCCATAATATGCCGACACTGATTCTTAGAAGAGTATTTTCAGAATAAAAGAACCACATTTTAAAATGATTGCTGAGACTTAGAGGCGTTCCAAGAAGATGTCCTTAAATCCCAGTCTGAGAAACACTTGGAGAGCGGCGAGGAACATGGAACTTGAGAAGCCGGGATCTAAGCACAGCCACTTAAAGCTATTGAGCCTTGGGCGAGTTATTTACCTTTCTAAGCTTTGGTTTTTCTGTCTGGAAATTGGGATGGATAAAAGTGTCTGCCGTGTAATCGTGATGGTTCATAGCAAATGAGTTAATAAACTGAGCACTGAACTGGGTTGAACTGGGACCTCCACCAAATTCATGTCCACCCAAAACTTGTGAATATCAGATGTAATCAAGTTAAGATGAGGTCATATCAGAGTATGGGGAGCCCTATTCCAATGACAAGTGTCCTTATAAGAAGGGGGAAATTTGGACACAGAGGCATAGACACACACACACACACACACACACACACACACACACACACACACGGAGATCTTATACTTCTAGCTTCTAGAACTGTGAGATGATAAATTTCTGCTGTTGTAAGCCACCCAGTTTGCAGCATTTTAGTGCAGCAGACCCAGCACCACCTAGGAAACGGATTCAGGTACAACCCACTTAACACAGTGCTTGGCATGTAAACACTCAATAACAGTGATGTTTGCATTGTCAACGTCACCATCATCCAATATTGTGTAGCACTTTACAGTTTACAAAGCATTTCCCTACAGATTATTTCCGTTTATTTTCACAGTGACCCTATGGGAGCAGATCAAATCAACAATTCTTGCCTATTGGCCAAGAAATCTTTTAGAGCTAATCGGCTAAATGCAATGTGGTATAACAGATTGGATCCAGGAAGAAAAAAAGAGATTAGTGGAAGGACTGGCAAAATCCAGTTAAAGCCTGTGACTTGGTGACATGTTTCTGTAAGATATTGACAATAGGGGAAACTGAGCAAAGGGTATATGAAAACTCTCTGTATCTGTCTTCACAACTTTTCTTTTAACCTCGGCTTATCCAAAATTTAAAGTTTATTTTTAAAAAGTAAATTGAAAACACTCTCCTGCTGATTTGAATATTTTGCTGGAGTATCACTGAGAAACCCTGGCAGATAAAAATATCTGATACAGAGGGAGTTGTGACGACCGTTGCCTTTACTTCCATACTTTTTTCTCTCAAAATGCTATAATAAATGTTTCCATTATTATAAGAGATTTGGAAGACATATGAAACTGAAAGGAGAGAAAGACACATTCTCCGTCATCCCACCACCTCAAGACACCCACCATGAGCATTTTGGCAAATCTCCCCCCCCACTATTTTGGTTTTGGCTTTACGTACACAGATATGTGGTCGTCCTGTGTCCTAGCTGACACCTCTATCCCATACCTGCCTGAGCAGCTGACCATTGTTGGAGAGAAACTCACATTCATGCCTGAAGAGGCCTTGACTCTTAATGGGCAGCCAGCATTTCCCTGCTTTGTCATTTCTCCCCTCTACTAAAATCACCTTCTGCACCTGTACCTCCACACACAAACATGCCACGCAAGCTCTCCTGTCTCACCTGGTACTCACACCTCAGGGGGAAAACAAAAGAAATCTGAGGAACACTCTTATCTTCCCATGACCAATGCCACCAACCCAGTGGCTCCTGCCTCCACAACCTCTGTGTCTTTGCGTGGCCCCTGAGTACCCAGCTCCCATGGAAGAATCTTCATGACACTGCTGCACTCTGTCTCCCCTCCCTCTGAATCATCTGTGTCTCCCTCTTCACTCCCAACAGCACGAAAAGGCAATCCTAGACCGGGCACAGTGGCTCACGCCTGTAATCCCAGCACTTTGGGAGACCAAGGTGGGAGGATTGCTTGAGCCCAGAATTTCAAGAGCTGGCAACACGGCGAGACCTCATCTCTATAAAAAATTAGTCAGGTATGGTGGCATGCACCTGTAGTCCCAGCCTCTCGGGAGGCTGAGGTGAAAGGATCACCTGAGCTCAGGAAGTAGAGGCTGTAGTGAGCCATGATCATGCCGCTACACTCAAGACTGGGTGACAGAGTGAAACCCTGACCCAAAAAACCAAGCCATCTTAACTCTTATCTTGAGGGACAAAACCTCCCTAGACCCCAAGCTCCCTCTAGCTATCACCCCTCTTCTCTGCTTACCTCGTCTACAGAACTTCTTGAATCGACTCCAGCCGCTGTCTCTATTTGCTCAACCTGCCCCAGCTGTGCTTCAGATCTGGCATCAGGAAATACGTCTCTCGTCAGTGTCCCCCTTGAGTCCCCGCGTCGTGGACACCAGCACGTCTTCCCTTCACCTTCCTGGTCTTGCAGCCCAGCGCACAGTCGAGAACTCCCTCTCTTTCCTGCTCTTCTACACACCATGTCTCCCGAGGTCCATCATCTTCCTCTCAGGCCCTTGTGCTGACCCCACTTCTATCAGACCTCGGAATCTGGCCAATCCCACTTTCCTTTCCAACGCCCTCTCATTCCTCCTGTCCCTCTGGCCCCTGGACTTGAGGAATACTGCCCTCTGTCTCCTCGAGAGAGAGCCAGTCTTGTCCCAGCTCAGGACACTTGCGCTGGCTCTCGCCACTGGTGTTCTCACAGATGTTCCCATTGGGCAATTCAGACTCAGCGGAAAGATCACTCCCCAGAGAGGCTTTCAGTGAGGCTGTCACTCTCTCGTCACCCTCTCTGTGGAGCCTTAGCACCAACTGCCCTTGCTTGTGTTTACTTATACACTTATGGTCGGTCTCCACCCGTTCCCACCAGTCCACTGATGTGTGTCCACGGCTCGATTTCCTGGACCTTTGAGAAGGTCTGTACATGTAGGCACTTGAGAAGTATTTGTTGAGTGAATGAATGGATGGTAAATGTATAGTTTTATACTCTGTTTAACATTTATTTCTTCTCTGATACTAAACCACTTCCACTCTTTCAAATATCTTTCTTAAAAGGTTAGATTGTAGTCTATGCTGTCTAAATGTTCGTGTCGCCTCTCCCCACAAATTCTTCTGTTGAGATCCTAACATCTAAGGTGCTGGTGTTAGGAAATGGTGGTCTTTGGAGGTGATTAGGTCATGAGGGTAGAGTCCTCACAAAGGGAATGAATGTCCTTATAAAAGAAGGGTCACACAACCAGGCTCGGTGGCTCAGTCTATAATCCCAGCACTTTGGAAGGCCGAGGCGAGTGGATTGCCTGAGCCCCGCGGGTTCAAGACCAGCCTGGGCAACTTGGTGAGATCGCGTCTCTACAATAAATCAAAAATTAGCCGGGTGTGGTAGCGCATGCCTATAGTTCCAGCTACTTGGAAGGTTGAGACGGAGGGATCGCCAGAGCCCAGCAGGTCTAGGCTGCGGTGGCCATGAGCGTGCCACTGCACTCCCTCCCAGAGGGAGATTCCAACTCAAAAAAAAAAAAAAAGAGAAGGAACGCCTGAGAGCTATCTGCCCCCAGCTTTCCACCACATGAGGACACGGCGAGAGGTAAGCAGTCTGCAACCTGGAAGAAGATGCCCATCAGAACCAGATCATGCCGACACCCTCATCGCGAACTTCCAGCCTCCAAAATTGTGAGAAATAATTTTTTGTTGTTGATAAGCCACAGACTTAAGAGAGCCTACGTAGTTGAGACACCAAACATTCATTTAACCCTTTTCCTATTTTGGACATCGATAAATTAAAACTTTTCCCTATGACACACAGCAGTGAACATCTTTACATTTCAGGTTGTGTCCTGAGGATTGAGTTCCAGAATAAAAATGTAAATCAAAAGATCCTTTTGTTCTGTTGGGGAAAACCTCCTTGAATTCCGTATAGGTTCTATGATTGTTCCTTCTGCAGTGATGCTAGCATATTCACAGAGCTGTAGAATTCTTTGCCCCTAACATCTCAGAAGATGCTGTGGTAAAAATAAGGAAAAGGAAGAGTCACTTCATCCATCAGAGAAAGCAGTGGCTACGCCGTAGAAAAGACATGACGGGGCACGTGGTAGAGTGAAACCACAACATAACCTGAATACTCTTGTGTGCAGAAACATTCAGCAGGCCAGCAGTGGGGCTTCCAGGGCCCGAGAAGCCAGCTGAGTCCTCAGAGAAAGGTGATTGCCTGTAATCCCACGCTTTGGGAGGCCAAGGTGAGTGGATTCCCCGCGGGTTCGAGACCCGCCTGGGAAACTTGGAGAGACCTCTTCTCTACAATAAATCAAAAAAACAGCGGGGCATGGTAGCACATGCCTGTAATTCTGGTTACTAGGAAGGCTGAGGTGGAAGGATCGCCGGAGCCCAGCAGTCGAGGTTGCGGTGACCGGGAGTGGCCACTGCACTCCAGTCTAGGCGACAGAGTGAGACTCCAACTCAAAAAAAAAAAAAGAAAGGTGATTGTGTCTGCTCTGGTTTTCCTGAAGGAATAGACTCCCATTATTGTAATGCATGGGATACTTTACACATCCATTTTACTGCATTATCTGGGTGGTCCTCAGCCCTCCTCTGTCCAGTGAGATATATTCAGGGGAGAGGAAAAGCGGTTTGTGTTCTCACTTGCAGACCGTAACACACCAGGATCCCACAGCCAGACCCCAGAAGGTCTGACTCCGAGTCCAGCGCCCTGTCTCTCAC
Source organism: Carlito syrichta (assembly GCF_000164805.1). NCBI lineage: Eukaryota > Metazoa > Chordata > Mammalia > Primates > Tarsiidae > Carlito > Carlito syrichta. The sequence continues at coordinate 96,664 of NW_007079901.1, read as the reverse complement.
CCACTCCCTCCCTGCACAGAGTTGTGCTCAATCACCTTTCTGTGTTTGTCACCACGTCACACAAAAATGGCTGGCTGGTGGGCTGGCTGACTGTCGGAGATAGGCTGATTAAAAGACTGGGTTGGAGCTCGCCCAAGGTCACATCAAGGGCGCCTCAAAGACACAGGAGGCTAAAGCTGAGGTTTCACCAGAGGCTGCCCTCTGCAGGGATGAGCCTTGAGTACTCCAAGGATGCCATGAACAGAAAGTGACAGCCCCTAAGTCAGGTGAGAAGTCTTGAAGTCACGTCCAACCAAGCATTGATGTGAATCCAGCTGCTTTTCAGGAGACCTGATGGGGTGGCGGCTCAGGCTGTGTTTTAGTGGAAAAGTGTGAATTCATAAAACATTGAAGTCGGAAGGAGCTCAAGGATCATCTCGTCCGACCCGTCGTGATAGGGAAACCAAGCCCGGAGAAGTGAATTTCCCAAGGCCACACAGCAAGTTAGTAAGGGAGCCCAGACAATCTTCTTGGCCATTATAGAATGTTGTCACCCATCTATAGAGTGTTACGAAAGAAACATAGCTTTATTATTTCAAGTACACTGAAAAAACACCTTCAGTCCAAAGCTCTTAGAGAAGGAACTTTAATGAAGAGATAATATGCTGTACAGACAAATAGGCCTTTTCTTTCAAGGGTGCTTGAAAGTAATCGACATACCTTCTCTGATATCATTCCTTTCCTATGAATTTTCTTAGCATACTCTCCCCAGGAATGGACCAAGGTGAGCTTCAGCCCGGTCATTGTTAAGATTATCACAGACCCCAAATGACGGGGGTCTGTCGAGCGAGGATCCACTGCCCCACGAACTAATGGATTTTGCCGCTCAGTGGCAGGATGACAAATAACTCCACGGGAAAACAAGCAACGTTTCCCAGGCAATCAGGAACTTGACCGGGACAAGAATGGGGGAGACGGGACAATTTGGCAGAAGGGGGATAAGATTTTCCATTTTTTTTTCTATGCAGATGAAACTGCTGCTGAGATTTTTACCCTACCCACACATGCCATCAAAGGCATGGCATAGAGAGGGCTATGGATAGCGGCCATGGCACACCGTCCTCGGGAGAATGCTCCAGAAGGTGGTGGTGGTGTCTGTGTGTGCGCGTGTGTGCTCATGTGTGTGTGCCTGCGTGTGCTCGTGTGTGTATGCGTGTTGGGACACCATCAAAGCCTTTTCCTCCTTCTTTGTCCTTCTGTGGCTCTCCTGTCGTTCCTTCAGACCCGTGTACCTGTTTTGATCAGAACTGTCAGGATGGAAGCTACATAGCTCTTTGTTAATAATTCTTGTAAAAGTCCTTTTTAAGACACTCGTCCTGACATCGCAAGAATCGATTTCCCTCGGCGATTAGACGCCATGATTAAATGATCTTTTATGTTACATGAAAGCAATTCTTCAACGGCAAATCAGATCCCTATCTCGTCAACCTTCTAGCAATAAGAGCGTCTTGAAGAAGACAAACATTTTTAACATTCCCTCTCCAAAAAAAAAAAGCCCAGGAGTGACTGAAGAAAATTAGCAGTTTTAAATTTCCCTCCACCACTCCCGAACATGCTTGCTTTTTTTTCCCTAAGGTTAGGGAGTTATTTTGAACCAAAATTATTAAAATCATCATGAGACAAAAAGTGAAACTAGCACCCTAAGTCGTTGGCATGGTGAGTAGAGTTTGGGCAGTAATTTTTTTTTTTTTTCTTGTCTTCTCCATTATTCAGTCCAAAATGACAGCCTCGAAAATCCCTCTGCAGCGGTCACCATGTTCTAAAACATGACAACAACCATAATTCAAAATTATGTTTAGGTGCATGCCTGCTCTTCTTTTTAAAAAAAAAAAAAAAAAACTAGTAATGAAGTTGTAAATGCAGCATTTCTTTCATTACCTATTCATTAAAGATATGACATGAAAACAGAGTTTCCATGGCAATGGCTTTGTGGATTCTGAGTACATAATAAGAATTTCATTGTTTACACTACAGCACAGATAACTGACGGGTGTTATTGTAGCTGCTAAAGTCTTATTTAGCTTCATGAATGCGTGTAAGGGCACCGGGGCCGTGCGGCCGGCCCTCGCTGCATGCTTGTGCACGAGTGAGACTTCACAATCTCAATGCACACACTTTCAAATGAAAAGGACACGCTAAACTATGTCTTTTCAACACACTCAAACTTAAATATTGAAACATTCTAACTGAAAAGAGCCTATCTTGAAGGTTCTGAAATATTTCTACCCAACGTTTAACATGAGTCCATTTGATACATATTTTTTAAAAAGATTATTCTCTGCTGATGTCTGGGCTATGAAATAGGACTGTCTTGGTTCAGATCTTGGCTCTTACACTTATTAGTGGCAAGATCTCTGCCAAGTGGCTTAGCCTCTCTCTAAGCCTTGGTTTCCTTATCTGTGAAATGGGGCCATATAGACACATTAAAATATACATTTACCAGATTGTTGTTGCCGATAAGTACTCAGCAAATGCAATGCGGTGGTGGTGTCATTGTTTGACATAACAGGCTGATAAAAATGTATGGTTGATGATCTTCAGCGCCATCTCTCCCTGATATGACTCCTCACCCTGCAGCTGAAAGAGGTCTCTCCTCCCGCAGTGTCTTCCAGTTCCCTTTTGCCTTCCACGATTTACTGGTTTACTTGTCTCCTTGTAAGTCCATGTTCTCCTATGATGGCCTGGGATAATCCCCCAAAGAAAAGTTTGATTTATTAAACTGATAAGAACAGATATCACACTTGATCTTAGCCAAAAGGCCGAGAAGCGATAAAAAAAAATTGATTTATGAAAAATTAAATGAATTAAAACCCACTATGTGAACTCAATTCAGAAAGCGAGAGGTTTTTTTGGTTTTGGTTTTGAGTTGGAGTCTCACTCTGTCACCCAGGCTGGAGGGTAATGGCACGCTCCCGGCCACTGCAGCCTCCACCTGCTGGGCTCCAGCGATCCTTCCGCCTCAACCTTCCAAGTAGCTGGAGCTACAGGCATGCGCTACTACACTCGGCTAACTTTTGATTTGTTGTAGAGACGAGGTCTCACCAAGTTGCCCAGGTGGGTCTTGAACCCGCGGGCTCAGGCAATCTACTAGCCTCGGCCTTGCAAAGTGCTGGCATTACAGGCTGAGCCACCGAGCCCGGCCAGGCGAGGGTTTTTTAAAAAAAAAATTATTATTGTTTTGGTTTGATTGAGGGAAAGAGAGTAGCATAAAGAGGCCAAAATAACTGTATAAAGTCAATTTAAAAGGATTTAGGAACTGCATGACACGAGGCTGAAAATGAGTTTTTAAGGATGAAGACACACTACAGTTTTTTAAACATTCGCTGCCAACTGTCCCAGCAGGATCAGGATGAAGAGCTCAGGCTCTTCACTCTTTAATGCGACAGTCACTCTTAGGGACATTTACTAACGGTTAGCTTTTGTCCCCTTGAGACCCCTCACCTCTCACCCCAGTCCCACTCCGTGTCCTGGTGTGGTGGAAAAGGTTGAATTCTATGTGTTTTGGCTCTAGGCGATGAGACAAAGTTTTCTTGGACACAGTCACATAAAGTCTTTTTTCCATACTTCAGAGGGAAAAATAAAACAGTAAGGACAAGAATGCTCCCTAACACAGCAGACGGAGATATAACCGGGTGACACTGGCTGCTACACTTTGCAGACAAAGTGATACCATTTGGGTCTTATTTATAAAACAGACATTAATCCAGTTCTGCATGACTGTAGCACAATTTACTCAAAACATGCCAGGAAGTCTTCTAATCCATTAAAATAAGTGTTCTACCGTCTTCGTCTGCACTGCAAATCCTGATTGCTGGCATCTAGATGAGAGAAAGAGATTCAACCATGAAGACGTGCTTGACATAAACTATGATTGTGTAACAAGAATTTTAATTGCCAGAAGTATTCCTCGAATAATTATACAAGTCGAGGGTCAGGGGTACAGGGAAAGAGAGACAGACACAAGACATCTCACCTGTCGGTTGTTTTTTTCAGTAGAGGGGCTGCACTTACCACCTTTCTGATGTGCCCAGGTAAACCAAAAATGCCCGGTCCTGCCATAGTGCAGGGAGGCAAGTTGGAACTAGAAAGTTGATTCGAATATTTACATGGAAATACAAAGGACCTAGAAAATCCAAGACAGCTTTGAAGAAGAACAAAGTTGGAAGACTACACTATTTAATAAATCTGATTACAACATTTATTAAAACGCTGCAATAAACAAGACAGTGTGATACTGCCATAAAGACAGGGATCAATGGAACAGAATAGAGTCCAGAAACCAACCCGCGCATAGATGATCAATTTTTTCTTTCAACAAAAATGTCAAGGTGATTTAATGGGAAAGGAATAAACTTTTCAGTAAAATGTGTCGGAATAATTGGATTTCCATGCCAAAAAAAAAAAAAAAACAGACACCTCAACCCTTACCTCATATAATCTGAGAGGGACCCCAAAAAACTGGAATTTTATTTATTTAAAAATTGTCTATTCATTCTTTTTTTTTTTTTTTTTGAGTTGGAGTCTCACTCTGTCACCCAGACTGGAGTGCTGTGGCCTCTCCTGGCCACCGCAGACTCAACCTGCTGGGCTCCGGCGATCCTTCCGCCTCAGCCTTCCGAGTAGCCGGAATTACAGGCATGCGCTACCACGCCCGGCTGATTTTTTGATTTATTGAATAGATGAGGTCTTGCTGCCCAGGCGGGTCTCGAAACTGCGGGCTCAGGCAATCCACTCACCTCAGCCTCTCAAAGGCGCGGGATTACAGGCTGAGCCACCAAGCCCGGCTATTCTTTTTTTATAATCAATATTTTTTATTATGATAATGTGGGGTATAGTTAAGGGTTAGGTATACAAATATGCTTTGTTCAGGCACCCTTGTTGATAAGAGGTGTCTCCCCGTCCCCAGACAGATATTTACTACCGTTAATCCCATCTCCCTTCCCTCCCCATAGTTTCCCACTACTGTCAGTCATTTTCTTATAGTATTACATTGGATGTTCAAGGTCCACTATATGAGTGAGAACATGTGATACTCAGATCTTTGTTTCGTGAGAGGTCACTCAGTATTATAGACTCTAGTTCCATCCAGCTTGCTGCAAAATTCATGATTTTGTTCTTTTTTATGGCTGCATAGTATTCCATTGTGTATATGTACCACATTTTTTAATCCAGTCCTCTTTTGATGGACAGCATGGTTGCTTCCAGGTTCTTGCTATTGTGAACAACGCTGCGATAAACATATGTGTGCAGGTATTTTTTTTATGGAGTGATTTGAGTTCTTCAGGGTATATTCCCAGTAGGGGGATTGCGGGGTCATATGGGAGGTTGATATTTAGAGCTTTTAGCAATCGCCACACTGCTTTCCACAGAGGTTGCACTAGTTTGCACTCCCACCAACAGGGTAGAAGTGTTCCCTTTTCGCCACACCCTCTCCAGCAGCTGTTATTTTTTGAGTTGTTGATAATGGCCATTCTGACTGGAGTTAGGTGGTATCTCAGTGTGGTTTTGATTTGCAACTCCCTGATGATTAGTGAGGTTGAGCATTTCTTCAGGTATCTGTGTGTGTATTTATTCTTACATGTTTAAACTTCAGTGATCTTCAAAGTGCTTTCCATTTGATGCAACACACCTATGGAGATAACTTTTCCACTGCTCAAACCCATTTTTGAACTCATCAATTTTAATGCCTTTTAGTGTTTCTGCCATTTTTGCTTCACCTCTTCCACATAGGCAAAACGTTGCCTTTTGAGGACTTTTTTCATCCAGGGAAACAAACAAACCAAAAAAGCTGGTTGGGGTGAATAGGGAGGGTAGGGCATGAGAGTCATGTCACTTTTGGCACAAAACAGTTGAACACACTGCAGTGTGGGCAGTGCACTGGTAAATCACCCATCATGAAATGGCCAAACACATTGAAAGCATCTGAAAGAAAAAATAAAATAAATTAACTGAAGTCAAACACCCCTCTCACAACAATGCTGGCTGATACACTGGAGCCAATGGGTTTCTAGAGCACTCACCTAACGGGGAAGCCTATACTACAAAGGTTCTACCCTACAAAAAATAATTGTTTTTGGGGGGTCCCTCTCTATAGGAACAGCACAAAATATATATAAATGTCATAAATATAGACATATAAGAATCAACACAAAATGGATCATATGTCTAAATGTAAGAAGTAAAATTATAACACTTCTAGAGAAAACATAGGTGAAAATCCTAAAGACATAGGTATAGCAAATATTTCATTAATATAACAAAAACAAATTTTAAAAAGCACAAGCTACAAGATTAACACTGACTTCATTAAAAATTAAAATGTTTCCTCTTCAAGAGAACTGTTTTGAAAATTCAAAGGGAAGCCAAACACTGGGAGAAAATATTTGCAAACGTTTATCTGACAAAAACGTTTATATGTTTTTAAAATATATAAAGAACTTTTATAACTGAATAATAAGAGGACAGACAACCCTTTTTTTTTTTTTTTTAAATGGAAACGATACTTGAACAAACATGTTACCAAAGAAGATATACAGATGACAAAGAAACACAGGTGAAAAAGTGCTTAACTCTAATCAGGGAAATACAAATTAACACCACAATGTGATACCACTCCACGTCCACTCAAATGGCTGAAGTAAAAAAACACTGACCATACCAAATGCTGGTGAGGCCTTGGAAGAACTGGAATAAGTCCTCATATGCTGTTAGTTAGGATGCAAAATGATGCAACTACTTTTGAAAACACTTTGGCAGTTTCTTTAAAAAGTTAAACATGGACCTACCATATGACTTAGCCATTCTATTTATAGTATTTATTCATAAGAAATGAGAGCATATGTTCATTCAGAGACTGTACACAAATGGTCATAGTAGCTTTGCTTGTAATGGCCAAAAGCAGGAAAAAATTCAAATGTCCATCAACAGGTGACTGTATAAACAAACTGGTATACCCATATGATGGACTATTCAGCGCTATAATGGAATGAACTATTGACAAACAGAGCAACATAGACGGATCTCAAAATAACTATGCTGCGTGAGACCACAGAAAAGAATATGCACTGCATGAATCTGTTTATACAAAATTCTATGAAATGCGCACTCTTGTCTCGTGGCAGAAAGCAGATCTGCCTAGGGAAGGGATTACAAAGGGACGTAAGAAATTTGGGGGGAAGATGATTATGTTCCTTGCCTTGACTGTGGTGTCGTTTATTACATGTCGATTACACCCCAATAAATCTGTTTTTAAAAATCCACAGCAATGGATGAGTAGGAAATTAGGCTCACTCATGGCACCAAGACATGGTCCCCAAATTAGTATCTGTCGTGGCCCCAACTTGGGAACTGTCACCCACTGGGCCACTTTTTCTCAGTTCAAGAGGTCAAGTATATTTTGTGTAACTGAGAGAGGGAGTCTTTGTCTTGGGCCCAGGAGGCAAGTGTGTGCTGTGTTCCTCACTCTAGCCACAACAGGGCTTCTATTTTAGAGGCCATGAACCACCTTCCAATGTCAGGGCCTTTGCACTTACTCTTCCTTCTGCCTATAATACTTTCTCCCCTCTAGCTTTACCTCCACCCCCCACCTCCTGACACCTGGACTGTGGCTGGCCACTGCTTCTCCCAGTCTCTTTCAGTTTGAATACCCCATCCTCAGAAGGACCTCCCTTGACCATCCTCTCAGAAGTTTCAGCTTCCCTATTTTTCTCCATCCCACTCCTTCTCCCTTCCTGCCTGGCAGTTCTGCAGTGCGTCATTCTTTGAGTGGTCTGCTTGCCAGCTCTCTGTTTCTTCCACGAGCCCATAGCTTTCGGGTCCAGATCATATCCTGTTCACTGGTTTACCTCATGTGGCGATCATAGGACGAAGCAGAGGCTTCTTGAATTAATACCCCAATGGCTCCCAATGGAGGAAATAAGTAGACACCCACTACACAGAGTAGAGAAGAAATGGTGTGAAGCTACAAGGAGGCCAGGCAAACCAGAGCTGACCCAGGATGTCATCCCAGTCCTGAGGGGAGACATTTGCACTCTCGGCCTGAATGATCTCCCCGCACTCTGCTTTTGACATCTCTACTCAAATGTCACTTCCTCAGGGAGGTCTGTCCTCATGGTAACCCCACCCCCAACACACCCATCATTTCCTAACTTCCTAAGAAGTTTACTTTTCTACCTCGTTTATTATTTGCGTTCCACGTGAGAAGACAATCTGCACGAGGTGAGGGCTTTCTGTCTGTTTGATCACCATTCTATCTTCTCTACCTGGAGCAGCGCTTGGCACACAGTGAATGTTAAATAAATCATGGGGAGTCCCTTGGAAAGTGTGCTTTGTTTTGCAGGCTCTTATATTTTATTGGGTATTTCCCTCCTTCTTTGCTGTGAGTTGCTTGGGCAACTGGAATTTGAACATACACAAAGGTGACGATGGCAACTCCGGATAGCACACTGCTTGTCATCCTAAGATGTCGCTCAGGGCTGCACGGCGCTGTCCAAGAGGCCAGGCCCAGGATCCCTGCTCTGCCCCCAGCACGTGAGTGGCTGCGAGTAAGCCTGGCTCTTCTTGACACAGTCTTGTTCTGCAGAAACGTTGAATTGTGAGCGGGAGGATGGAATGCAGGAAGTCACCCGGGGAGTGTTCCTAGTCAAAGCTCCGTAGGAATGAAGGAAGCAGGACTGGGTGGGGGGATGTCCACTTGCAGAGCCCCTGTCACCACAGAGGACAGCCTGCAGCGCAGGCTCGTACCAAGTAGGCATGCGGGTGCTGAGCCTTTGTTCCCCCAAGTCCTTAGACATGGCTGCCCCTGGAGAGCAGGAATGAACTTGGGAGATCTCCCCTTTTCTGAGTATAATTCTTGTAGCAGGCAATCCTCCTAGGAGGAAGGGATCTCTTGATCCTGATGGGGGATTGGGGCATCGCTCCAGGCCTTGGCTTCCATCTGTAACAGAGGGAAGGGCTTCCAGCTCTGGGGTTCCCTCAAGTCTCTCTCTGTATCCTCTGATTGCAGGAACCCTCTTTTTTCCCCCGAGAATGGGAGACCAGGAGCTTGTGCCTCTGACCCAGCTGACAGATAACATGTTTGTGACACCGTCAGGAAGCCATCAGTATACCGATAGTTCTGAAATTCCTGCCCCTGGGCAAGACCATCAATCCCTCCCTGTCCTGCTCTTAGGCCTGGGGTCTCCATCTAAAACTCCTCCCTGGGTGTGATCCATCAGGGTCAGGGTTCTGGTAGCTCTGTGCACACCCATTGTTCAATCACAGTGGTCATAGCAACAAGAAAAACTACAAGCGTGACTGAGATGTGATACTCTGCAATGTAAAGATTCTATAACAGAAACAATAAATAACCACTGACTATTCTCTTCCAGATCAAAGAGAACTCCCACGTCTCTTGTCTCATGGAGTTAACAATAACTAAGTGGCCCGCACAAGACTGCATGATAGGGAACAGCAGAGCCAGGCTTCAAAGCTAAGTCTATACCGTCAGTCTTTTACCAGTGTTTTCCAAACCTGGTACCACCTGTGTACCACCTGGCTCACTTAATTAATTTATATTTTTCTTTAAATTGATTCCTTTCATAAAACAATATGCTAACTGTTAAAGTTTTGAGTCACTCTGTAAAAGGAAGATAAGTATCATGATAGAAATAGGAAAAAATATCTATAAAGACAAATACAGTGGAGACAAAATGTGGTTCACAGCTAGTTTGACACTGTCATCTGCAGAAGACTCCAAGCCTAAGGATGGCATTAGAAAAGTGTCAAAGGTGTGGTGGCTCACACCTGTAATCCCAGCACTTTGGGAAGCCAAGGTGGGAAGATTTCTTAAGCCCAGGAGTTTGACACCAGCCTGGGCAACATAGCAAAACTTCATCTCTACAAAAAAAATTTCTTTTTTTTAATTAGCCAGGCATGGTGGTGTGTGCCTATAGTCTCAGCTACTTGGGAGGCTGAGGCAGAAGGATCTTCCGAGCCCAGCAGGTCAAGGCTGCAGTGAGCTGTGATCATGCCACTGGGCAACAGAGTGAAACCCCAACTCCAAAAAGAGACAGACATCAAAGACTAACACCCACATGGGACTCTGGTCCTGGGTGAAGTCAGAATGATCTGAAGGAGATTAGAGAGGGAATAACTTTACCCCTGTATGAGTCTGTTAGTTATGGCCCAACTCTGCCACCAAAAGTCATCTCATAGCTTCACGTGTCATACTCAGTCCCTTCTCCAGTCATCATGAAACCCCATGACCCAGGGAGAGACCATCCTGAGGTTAATATTACCATCTTGCTGGCTCTGGGCAGAGGCTGGACAGTGTGGCGGGTTGTGACCAGTCGCGACCTCAAGGCTGGCACATCAGACGGTGGCCTGTGTGACCGGCCGAGCCCACACGCTGGCAGTGAATAGGATCCGCACTGTACCTCCTAGAGCCCACTTGGATTCCCCAAGCTGTGCCTTTCTTTGGGTTCGTGCAAATAAATTATGGGTCTACTCGAGTCTGGACATCTGTTATCTTCCAGATTCTTCTCAAAGAAACTGCTCCCAAATTCATAAATTGAAATCTCCAGGCCAGACGTGGTAGCTCCTTCCTGCAATCCCAGCATGTGCGGAGGCCAAGACCTTGAATCCAAGAGTTTGAGACCGGTCTGGGCAACAGAGCTGAAACCGTGTCTCTACAAAAATAAAAATAAAAGAATTAGCCAGGTGTAGTTAAGGCGCACACCTGTAGTCCTGGCTACTTAGATGCTGAGGTGGAAGGATCGCCTGAGCCCGGGAAGTCAAGGCTGCCGTGAGCCGTGATGTCGTGATCAGAGGACTGCACAACAGAGTGAGACTCTCCCAACTCAAAACCAAAAAAATTAATAAATAGTGAATAAATAAATAAATCCAGACAGTTCAAAAAGAGCAAATAACTACATTTTCTTCAAGTGCTCATTTTTCATTAATATTCTCCAAATGCTCTGAGCATCTCACTGCCAGATTTTGAGACTTTTGCCCCACTTTCTTGTTGGTTGTCCCACCTTGATGTCCTAAGTGTCCTGCATCGGAATTGTGACACATAGGCAAGCCAGTGACAGGCAAAACAAGGCGTCCCCTTGAAGCCTTTCTAGCATGTCGCAAGTGTCTCAGTTTCTCTGACACACACACACACACACACACACACACACACACACACACACACACACACGCTTGACTCAGTGGTCCAGGTTGTGTGGCCTCGAGCTGTGTGGAAACCCAAAGGAAGCATACAGGGGCAGCTCATGGTCACTCTCTGGCCAGCCTGAGAGGCCTCGCTTGGACGTGGGCTCCGTCTCAGGTAGGCAGGGGATTTCTTTGGCAGGGGACTTCCATCATGAAGCCTGGGTACCAACTCCCGCTATGCTGTGAATAAACTTCACCACCAAAGCTCCAAACAGCAGCAGAGGAAACTGTTTCCAGGCGTTTCCAAGGTCGGAGAGGAAAGCAAGGAGCATAAGCATGGAGCAGGCATCCTGGGAGTAGAGCAGACGCCGGCATCAGACACCCAAAAGCAGAGATTAGCTACACGCAGCTGGGCGCCAGCCTCGTGTGTCCCCTGTCGTCAGTTTCCTCTGCGGAGCTCTCAGGAGCTGGCAGACAGCCTCACAGTTCTTGGGTGGAGCCAGCAGCAAGATGTGGTCTCTTAAGGAATATGTTTTCTATTAAACGCTATCCAGCCCCTCATCTCAGGGTTCCAACCAACCAGAGGCAGGAGTTTAGATTCTTAGACCCTCAGAGCAAAATCTCAGAGAGGGTAACTTATTCTCCCCAAAGCAGAGTCCAGCAAACTGTCCCCCACAATTCTCCCTTTTCCCAGAGAACAGTACCAACTCCTTTCGTGACCACTTTCCCTGGCAAAGGCTGTTCCACTCAGACCATTAATAAGGGGTTCACTCTCGGGGCTTCAAACCCACCTGTAGGGTAAAGACACTGACTTAGACTAGTGTTTGGAAAGACTGGGAGTCGTGACACTCACTCTATTTTAATGAGATTATGGTTCGGCTTACTGGGTTGATAGGCAGAGTAAGCTCTGTGCGGGTGTAAGGGTATTGAGTCGGCAGGGAACCAGACCAGCTGGGTCTTAGACACACACATTCCTGTGACCCTGGGCAAGTGGTTTATCTTCTCCGAGTTTCTTCATTTGTGAAGAATGCGAATGAAATTGGTTATTGTGAGGCTCTGACAGCATTACAGTTAATTCCAATGTATAAGAGGCTATATGGATGGGATGCTGACAGCTCCTCCAACTATGAGGACCCCGTAACAGCTCAGTGTGTTTAAAGGAAGACAGAACTACCAGTCACCAGATGTCCTGCCAGGTGAGTGTGGGATACTGGCCTTTCTGGTGCCTTCCAGGAAAATAGGACATTAAAATGCACACGGTTTCATAAAATCCCCAGCAAACCCACAGTTCCTATTGAACTAGAATTTGTCAGCATTTGGTTTTTCAAACAAAACACCCCGGTGTCTATCGCTTGACTGAAAATAATCAAAACAAAACAAGTCTCCTCATTCCTTCCGGTGCCAAGTGCGCCCTCAGCCAAGCACTCCCCGTGCTGGTTAATTGACCTCTGATGCTCCCTGAGATGACCCAAGCACCCCCACGAGACCCAGGAGTTCTCAACCTACTGCCTTGCAACCCCTAAAATTATCGTCTCTTTTAAGGGCATGTACATTTTCTCTAGGAACTGAAGAGGGTTCCTAGCTTGTGTCTGATTTCCAAAGGAACAATGGCCCAAACAGGGCAAAAGCCATTAGGTCCCTTTACTATGCTATCCAAGGGGAAGGGTGTGAAATAGTTCTACAGCCTGGAGAAGAGGGATTCTGAAGGTCTGGGACACTCTTTCCCAGGGTTGAAGGGTCATCCCATGAAAAGCCACTCTGTTCTCTGTCATTAAAGACAATGTGGTTAGCATTAAGGAATGGACATTAGGGAGAGGAGGCTTCCATGTAAACAAGGAAGACTTTCTAGCAGTAATAGTTGTCCAGCCTGCCTCATGAGGAGTTTGCCACCCAGAGAGCTTCAGGGAATCTGTATAAATACTTGTCAGGGATGCTTTATAAGAAGTTCTTACATCGGGGAGCACTAAACTACAGGATGTCCCTACCCTCTAAAATCTGAAGACTATGCAATTAACAGACAAAAAAAAGTTGTAGAAAGTTTGTTTAAATTCCAACTGCTATACCCAACATTTATTAATAAAAGGCAAGATAGATACAATCTTTCTTCCAGATATAGATGGCTTGTTTGTCTTTTTCTATTTTTCCACTTTTTTTCTCCTCTCATTTTTCAAGAGATTCATTCCGCCCTAACCTCATGTCCCTGGTAAATATTCCCCTCTACACATTCACAAACACAAAGCGGGGCAGAGAATCATTTCCCTAAATAGAACTAAGTCATGGACACTGCATAGTCTCGTGGCCTTTCTATTTTAGAATTTAGAAGACAGGCTCAATTACTGGAGGTATAGCCTATGAAGGAACTTTCGGTCACATTATCTACTTGATGTTGACAGCTGGCATTTTTACCAGGCAGTGAGTCTCTAAGGGCCCATTGATATCCATGCTAAATCTGACTTCATGAATAATCTGATCCCTCCTGTTTTCCCAGAGAATCATACACTGTGGCTATTTGACACTATGTATCATCATTTTCATAGAAGGTGTGTTTTAAAAAATGGATGCTGCACATCTTGTATATGTTACTTCCAAATGTTTGGGAGTCAGGCATTACACTGGACAAATGCGAAAATTATTCTAAGCCCAAATTTTCAGCTCTGACCTCTAATTTGTGTCCATATCTGATAGTAAGAGGTGAAATTCCACACAGTAGAATTAAAGTATGGTTCACTCCTAAACTAAAAACATATCAAAATTGATCTTCTACCTACATTTCTTAGGCTAAACCCATTCGAAGAGATTAGGTTTGTAGGCAATATTGATTGCTGGGATTTTCCCCTTGAACAGTTTAAATAATGCTTCTTTGTCTTTTAATTCAGCCAAATGGTCTTTTGGCAAAATAACCAGAAAGTAAACAGTCCTCAGGGTAGCTTCGTGTGAAAGTCTTCTTTGCAGAAGGGAACTTCAGCCATGAGCCCTAAGGTCCCAGGAGAACGGTTCAGCTTCTCTGTATCTGTCAAATACGGCCAAAATGATAGATCTCTCAGCTTAAGGACATCTTACATATTTATGGAAAGACATCTTTCTCCACCAAGATTCATGATCTAGATTTTCAGCTACCAAGAGGGACCTCGGCTATTGTTCTAGCAAGTGGTGCATTAATATGATCTTTTCACTGTTCAAATTCAGAGAGCAGAGTGAATGAAAATCAGTGGCATGCAAATATATAGTTGGAAGACAGTAACAACGACAAAATCTTCCTCTTGCAGATTTCCAAGACGGCATGTCAGAGAACCTATTTCATTTAGAAGATTTTAGCCCAATTTAGGAAGAGTTTTATAAACAGCATTTTAATTTATGATCCAATATGTTTCTTGAAGCCCAAGTTTAAAATTAGCGTTCTTCTAATCATTTACCAAACACCTTCAAAAAGGTCAGTCTGCTCTGTTACACTTTTGAATTTTAAAAGCCATATTTCCGCATTAGGTTGAGAACTTAGAAACTAAGTTCTGAGGTGAAATTTGAAATTTTGATATATAAGAATTCTATGATAAGCCTTACTTGTACTATCAGGTGCCTTATAGGACAGCAGACATTGTGTGTGTAACAACTCATATCTCTTGCATAAAAGTAAGCAGTGAGTATGATTTCAGGATCTGTATCATGAGATGACAAATTATTTTTAATGCAAATTATAGCTTATACACAACTGTTGAGTTGCTGAAGCTAGGAGACTTACTTGGCTTTATAACTGTTATTAGTAATTCATGGAAATTGATTACCTGAAGAGCTGTCAGATCTTTACTATTTTATTGCAAAGATTATAAAAAACAACTGTTTGTTGTCAGGGTGATCTTTTATCTTTTTTAAAAAAACATTCATTAAAATACCTGGAAATCATGCTGGTTAAGATAGTTCACAATTTTCTGAGTATTTTATGCCTCTTGGAGGGGAATTCATTAGAATAACAAAGTACTGGGAGACTCTATTTGTGTGAAACAATGACCTCTTTGGAAATGCATGATGTGTAACACAAGGAATGCATACTGCCCTCACAGAGATAAAAAATATTGATCTTAGGAGCTCCACAGCCTAAAGACTATGGGTTATTAGAAAATAATGAAATCTTGTCTTTCTGTTTCAGAATCTTAACACCTCTGATTATCACTAGAGTACTTAATTATCCAATGAGCACATCTTCAGTAATGAAGTTCTAAAGAGAAACAATAAAACATTTCTGATATTATTTCTTCGCATGTTGTCTTTCCTTCAAGAGGTCGAAGTTAAGTAATGACTTCCCTCAATGCCTGTAACGTATTTTTGGATCAACACTGTTAAGTAAACATGATACTAGAGGTTAAGAAATAGTTCAGTAAATTCAAGCCATCTGGATAATTGGATTTAAAATGTTCTTCATTACAAATTAACAAGATACCTTCTTGGTTACTAAAACAATTCCTACTTTCCTACACGTTTCCTGGGCCTATCTTGGGGTAATACATTCTCTATTCAGCGTTGATTCTTCCTGGTCTAATTCCACTAGGCTAAAAACTCAGTTAGACTGAATTATTTGCTTTTTTCCAAGAGCTTCACTTTAAATAAAAAGTCTGTAACAGCATTGGTAGGCTAAAAGTAAATAGAGTCCAAATTCATGAAGCAGTCCATATTTCTTACAAAACTACAGCTAGATAGGAGGAATAAATTCTCGTGTTCTACAGCACTGTCGAGTGATTATAGTTAACAATAATTTGTTACATATTTTGAGATAGCTAGAAGAAAGAAAGTTGAATGCTCTCAACACAAAATAATGATAAATGTTTGAAGTGATAGATATGCCAATTACTCTGATTTGATCATTACACATATGTATCAAAATATCACTATGTATCTCATAAATATGTACAATTATTAGGTGCCAATTTAAAAATTATTTTTTCAATAAAAAATTTTAATTTAAAAAAGTACTTCAAGTGCTGAGATTCTTTCTTCAAAAAAAAGTAAACAGGAAAAGATATACCGTAATGTAGCCTTGTATTATAAATTACATGAAAACTGGTGTGGTTCTATTGATACCAGACAAAGAATTAAAGGTAAGGAATATTACAATAGGTAAAGAGGAAGAATTTAAATGACAAAAACATCCATTAAACAGGAAGACATAACAATCCTAGATGTATCTGCACTCAATCACCACAGAACTCAAGAACTCATTGAAAAATAAAATAACTACAGGGAAAAGTAGGATGGGGGAGAAGCAAGTATAGTTAATTAGTTTAACACAACTCTCTCAGTAATTGCTGGACTAGGAAAAAAAATCAGACAAATAGAGAACAGTACTGTCAACACATATAAGCTAATGGGTATTTATAACAAACTTCCCTCAACAACTGCAAAATACAAATTCTTTCTAAGTAGATAATAGGACATTCACCAACACAAGTCTTTCTAAATTTGAAATTATGCACAGTATGCTCTCCGACTACTGTAGAATTATATTAGAAGTCAATACAAACGATATCTTTAAAATGCTGAAACATTTTGAAATTAAATAGCACACTTTTAAATAATCCATGGGACAAAGAAATAATCAAAGGAAATTAGAAAGTATTTCAAACTGAATGATAATGGAAACGTAACATCCTAACGTTTGGGGTTGAAGTTAAAGCAGTGTTTGCAGGAAACATACAGTTTTAAAGTCTTGTTTTGGAAAAGAATAATGGTCTAATCTTTGTGATCTAAGCTTTCCCTTTAAGAATCTAGAAAAAAGGATCTATAAGGAACTCAAACGTGCTGAAAAGAAAAAAAAACAGTCCCATTACAAAGTTGGCAAAAGATATGAATAGACATTTCTCAAAAGAAGACACACGAACAGCCAACAAATACATGAAAAAATGCTCAACCCCACTAGTCATCAAAGAAATGCAATTTAAAACCACACTGAGATACCGCCTAATTCCAGTCAGGATGGCCACCATCAATAACCCAAAAAACAACAGATGCTAGAAAGGATGTGGTGAAAAGGGAACACTTCTCCACAGTTGGGGGGAATGTAAACAAATACAACCTCTATGGAAAACAATGTGGCTATTCCTAAAATATCTAAAAATCGACCTTCCATATGACCCCGCCATCCCCCTGCTGGGAATATACCCAAATTACTCTATGAAAAAGATACCTGCACACGCATGTTTATCACAGCATTGTTCACAATAGCAAAAACATGGAACCAACAGTGCTGCTCATCGAAAGAGGACTAGTTTTTAAAAATGTGGTACATATACACGATGGAATATTACACAGCCATCAAGAAGGACAAAATTAGGAACTTCACAGCAACTTGGATGGACTTAGAGTCTATAATACTGAGTGATCTATCACAGAAACAAAGAACTAAGTATCACCTGTTCCCACTCATAAGCGAATCTTGAACAATTATCATAATACTATGAGAAAGGGATTGGCAGTAGTGGGAAACTGCCAGGAGAGGGGGTGGGTGGGATTGGCAGTTGAGGGAAACTGCCAGGGGAAGGAGGGGCACACCTCATCAACAAGGGTACCTGCATAATGAACATTTGTATACCTAATCCTGAATTGTACCCCACATCTTTAAAATTAAAAAAAAAATCTAGAAAAAACAAATTAAAACCAAAGTAAATCAAAGGAAGTAATAAATATATACACGAAAAACAAACAAATAATGGAAATAAACCAAAAACTAGGTCTTTGAAAATATCAATAAAATGATTAAACTCTAGCTAGACCAATCAAGTAAAAAGAAATAAGACACACATTATCAATATTAGTAATTAAAGAGAGAACTTCACTACAGAACCTACAGATAATATTCTTTTTTAAAAGGGAATATTACGAACAACTTTAAGCCAATAATTTTGAAAATTTAGATATAATGGACAAAGCTTTGAAAGACAACTCGCCGTGATTATCACAAAAATTTTTTTTAAATCTGCACAACTCTATATCGATTTTAAAAATTGAATTTGTAATTTTAAAAATACACACACACACACACAAAAGCTGTATGTCTATTAAACTTTTAAGGAAAAAAATAACACTAATTTTACATAAACAAAATAGTGAAGGAAGGAAAACTTTCCAACTCATTGTTTAAGGCCAGAATTACATTGATAGCAAAACAAGGCAAAAATATTACAAGAAAATATAGTCTCCTTTATTAAAATAGATGCAAATATTAGTAAATTTAATTCAATAATATATAAAAAGGATAATATATCATCACCAAGGGTTTAGTCCAGGAACACAAGGTTGATATAACATTTAAAAATCAATGTATTCACCATATCAAATCATATAAAGAAGAAAACTGTATGATTACCTCAACAAACTAAGAAAAAAATATTTAAGGAAACCAAACATTGATTCAAAAGGAAATTTCAGCAAACTATTAATTAAAGGGAACTTTTTCAACCTGATAAAGAAAATCTATGAAAAATCTACAGCTAGCCAGGGTCGGTAGCTCAGCCTGTAATCCCGTGCTTTGGGAGGCTGAGGTGAGTGGATTGCCTGAGCCCCGTGGGCTCGAGACCCGCCTGGGCATCTTGGCAAGACCTCGTCTCTACAATAAATCAAAAAAAAATAAGCCAGGTGTGGTAGCGCGCGCCTATAGTTCCAGCTACTTGGGAGGCTGAGGCAGAAGGATCGCCGGAGCCCAGCAGGTCAAGGCTGCGGTGGCCAGGAGCGGCCACTGCACTCCAGTCTGGGCGACAGAGTGAGACTCCAACGCAAAAAGAAAAAAAAAAAAAAGAAAGAAAATCTACAGCTAATACCATACTTAATGATGAAATACTAAACACTGTCTGCTTTCATCATTTCTATTCTGTTCAGCATTACACTGAATATCTTAGCCAGTGCTATAAAGTAATAATAATAATTTCTAAAACTTATTATTTAAAAACACTACTAAAATTAATAAACAAATTTAGCACACTAGCAAGATACACAGTCAAGATTTTTTAAATTTAATCTATTTAATTTCTTTCTCCATACTAGCAATGGACAATTATAAAATACAATTCAAATACCATTTACAAAAGCATAAAAAACATGAAATACTTAATGATAAATGTGGTAAGATATGCTAGCAAGACTTATATGCTAAAATCCATAAAACATCGCTAAGAGAAATGTAACAAGACCTAACTAAATGGACAAATATATCATGTTCATGGATTGAAAGATTCAAGATTAAGAGTCCTTAAATTAATCTATAGATTCAATTCCATTGCACTCAAACTCCTAGCCAACGTGTGTGTGCACACATGCACAGGCATGTACATAAGTATACGAGAGACACCAAAAGAAACCCTGGAATTATTTTTTGGAGGGTGGGTCCCTTGTAGTACACTCTTGCGCCATTAGAGAAATGTCCTAGGAACCCATCAGCATCAGTGTAGCAGCTAGCATTACTTTGAAAGGCTGCATTTGGCTTCAGTGATTTTTTTTTTTTTGGAGATTCTTTCAACATGTTTGCCCATTGCATGATGAATGATTTATGAGTGCACCTGTCCACACCGCACTGAGTTCAGCAGTATTTTACCAAAAATGTCCTGACCTCCATGTCTTACCGTCCCTATTCGTCCAATCTCTCCCCAAGCAATATTTTTTGTTTCCATGAAAAAAGTTCATAAAGGGAAATCTTTTGCCCATGTGGAAGACGTGAAACCAAAAAAAAAAACGTCAGAAGCACTAAAAGGCACCAAAATTAAGGAAGTCAAAAACTGTTTTGAGCAGTGGAACAAACATCTCCATAGGCGTATTTCATCAAACAAAGAAGACTTTGAAGGTGACTGAAGTTTAAATATGTAAAAATAAACAAACAATTTTTAATTTAAAAACTTCAGATTATTTTGGGTTCCCCCTCATTTAAATTGTTAAGTTGATTGTAAGATTTGAACGAAAATGCACAGGACATAGGGTAGCCAAAACAAGGTTGAGAGACATATATTACCTTACTTCAAGACTTATTTTAAAGTTACAGTAATCAAAGCAGTATGGTTTTAGCATAAGGACAGACAAATATATCAACGGAATAGGAGAGTAAATACAGAAACACATACTTTTGTAGCTAATTGGATTTTGACAAGGCAGCAGATCAATGAGAAAAGTAAAGTCTTTCCAACAAAGGTGCAGGCACAACTAACTATATGAAAATAAAAATGTATTACACCCCTACTACTTATCATTATAAAAAAAACTATTTTTTTTAAATGCAGAATATTTTTTCAAGTATTTATTAGCAGGGACCCAAAATGCACAAACTATGACAGAAAAAATTGTATAAATTGCACTTCATCAATATCTAAAATTTCTGTTCACCCAAAGATACCACCAAAAAAAAGAAAAGGCGACAGGGCTCGGTGGCTCAGCCTGTAATTCCAGCACTTTGGGAGGCCAAGGCGAGTGGATTGCCTAAGCCCGCAGGTTTGAGACCACCCAGGGCAACTTGGTGAGGCCTTGCCTCTACAATAAATAAAATAAAACTAGCCGGATATGGTAGCGCGTGCCTGTAGTTTTGGCTGCTTGAAAGGCTGAGGCAGAAGGATCGCCAGAGTCCAGTAGGTCAGCGCTGGAGTGACTTGAACATGCCACTGCACTCCAGCCTGGGAGATGGAGTGAGACTCCAACTCAAAAAAAAAAAAAAAAAAAAGAAAAAGAAAAGGCAAGTCACAGACTAGGAGAAAATAATCTTAATATATATAACCGGAAAAGGACTTGAATTCAGGCTACACAAATAATTTATGTAATATAATATTAAATAGATAACCCATCCAATTTTTAAAGTAGGCAAAGGAAATAAATAGATATTTTACAAAAGAAGATATATGAATAATCAATAAGCACATTTTTAAAAGTGTTTAACATCATCATAAGGGAAATGTGAATTAAAACCACAACAAGAAACCACTCACACCTACTAATTTGGCTGAAATTGAAAAAACCAAAAGCACCAAGTATAGACAAGTATATGGAGCCACTTGAGCTCTCCTACATTGGAGCTGGGTGGATAAATAATATCAACACTTTAGAAAACACATTGGTAGTTTCTTATAAATGTAACACACATCTACCTTATGATTTTGTAATTTTGCTCCTAGAGATTTACTAAAAAAAGGAAACATATGTCTACAAAAATATTTGTGCAAAAATGTTCTTGGCAGATGTACACATAAGCATCTGGGGGACAGAAGTAAATGTCCATTGACAGGTGAATGAATAAGCAAAGTATGGTTTTAATTACACAATGGAATATGTTCTGTAATAAAAGGAAACTTAGTATTGATCCATGCAATAAGATGGATGGATTTAACAAACATGCTGAGCCAAAGAAGCCAGGCACAAGAGTATATTCTGCGTGAGTTCATTTACATGCTACCGAAGAACAGACAAGGCTAGTATATGGTGATGGAAATTACAGTAGAAGTTGCCTTCGAGAGTACCAATGCAGGCCAAGTGGAAAGAGGTAGAGGAAAATTTCTGGGCTCATGGAAATGCTCTGCGTTTTGAGCATTACATAGGACTATATCACTGTCAATACTCATCAAATTGTACATTGAAGACCATTCATTTCAATGCATGCAAGGTATACCTCAGTAAAAACTAAAAAAATGCAGGTTAAAATAAAGCCAAGTCAAGACATTGGAAAAGGAACTTACAGAGCAATCCATACCGAATAAGAAGGTAAGAAATTGTAACAGAGAAAAAAATAAATAATAGAGAAGACTAAAGGAAGACAAAAGTCTTTCAAAAGGGTAATCCGTTTGAAAGGCACTCTGATCAAGAGAAAAAAATGAAAAAATAAATAGCAAAACTGCTACTGATAGAATAGAAATCTTAAAATGTAATTTAAAAGAATTATGAACAACCTGGTTCAAATATACTTTAAATGGTAATGAAATAAATGCTAAGCAAATGTAAAAGGTGTTCAAAGACTTCATCTCCCTCCCCACCTTACCCAAAAACGCCCTGATAGTTTTGCAATTGTGTTGCATCAATCCTTCAAAGCAAGCATAACGTGTTCTTATCTTAAGTAAGCTGTTCCACAATCAGAAAAAGCTGCCTGATCATTTTACGAGGCTAGTGTATTCTCGATTCCCCAACCAGATAAGAAAAAGACAGGAAAATTACATGTCCACTTCACTTACAAGCATAGATGGACAAATAAAATAATACTAAACCAAATATAACAAACACATCATGATCCAAAAGGGTTTTTATCTGAACTGCAAGGATAGTTCATTCTCAGAAAATCCACCAGTGTAATTCATCACATTCATGGGTTAAAGAATAATCAAATGATTATCAAAATTGATGCCTAAAAATTATATGATGAAAACAGCACCCATTTATCATTTTAAATTATTTCTAACAAACCAGAAACAGGACACTTTCTTAACTTAGTATAGGCTATATATCCAAAACTTACA
Source organism: Carlito syrichta (assembly GCF_000164805.1). Taxonomy (NCBI): domain Eukaryota; kingdom Metazoa; phylum Chordata; class Mammalia; order Primates; family Tarsiidae; genus Carlito; species Carlito syrichta. The sequence goes on along the minus strand of NW_007079901.1, from coordinate 74,030 downwards.
CCAAAATTTATACTTAATGAAGAAACCTTTGATTCATTTCCTTTAAGATCAGAAACAAGACGCAAATGCTCATTCTCAAATGCGCCGTTTTACGAAATACTAGCGACATAAGAATTGGACGAGAAGAGCTTAATCTGTCATTATTTGAAGATAATATCATCATCTACTTAGGAAAAGAGCTAAATCATTGAGTAAAACACCAAATGCATAAAGTTAAATTACTACTCACATCATAGTAATTTGAAAAAATAATGAAAGAAAATCTCAAGCAACTGTGTGCAACTAAATTTTAAAACTTTAATGAACTAAATGTTAAATAAACATTTTTATTTAAAAATGAACAATAAAAGAATTTAGCAAGGTTGCTAGATTAGGGATAGCAGTAATAAGCAACTAGAATATATGTTTAAGAAAATAAGATACTATTTGCAATGGAAATAAATGATGTACCTAGGAATTAACAAAGAATGAATAAGACTTTTGTGGAAAAAAATTTTTAAATTCCAATAAAGTATATGCACAGATCATAAATTACACAAAGGGAATAACTTATGCTCTTGGGTAGGATGATTTTATATTATGAAGATATCAATTGTCCCCCACGTTACTGCATTAATTCAGAACAATCCAAACCAGAGTTCCCTCCAGAATCCTTTTTAGAAATTCAATAGACTTACTTGACATATGCATGGGAAGAGAAGAACTCATGATAAGCTCCATTAACTGTGAAAAAGAAGAGTAAATATTACTTAGAACCTACTACAAAGCCAGAGAAACAAAGAAATAAGTGTGATATTATTTTAAAAGCAGGCAAATAGACTAATGGAACAAAGCACCTAATATATGACAAAGGCATAGGACATCACAAATCAATATGGACAGGACAGATTATTTTGATGGATGAATTGGGAAAACTTGCTTAAGATGTAGAGAAAAACAAAATCAGAGTTTCACCTATGGCCATATTCAAAAGTGGATTCCAGATCAATTAAAACCTAATTGTGAAATATGAAATTATGAAGCCAACATAATAAAGCTTAGGACCGTATATTAATGACCTATGAGAAGGGAACAATTTTTCTAAAAGAAGCTTCAATATCACAAATCATAAAGCATAAAATGGATACATGTACTCCCATCAGAAGTAAAGATTTCTTTTCCACAAAAGACACTATGGACAAAGATGACAGAAAGATGATAGAACGGGAGAAGTTACTTGCAGTGTCTAAAACCAACAAAAGGCTGGGCACAGTGGCTCATGGCTATAATTCCGCACTTTGGGAGGACAAAGCAGGAGGATTGCTTGAGTCCAGGATTTCAAGACCAGTCTGGGTAACTTAGCAAGACCTCGTCTCTGCCGGAAATCAAAATAATTAGCTGGGTATGGTGGCACATGCCTGTAGTCCCAGCTACTCAGGAGGCTGAGGCGAAAGGATCACCTGAGCCCAGGAGGTAGAGCCTGACATGAAAGGTGATTATAAAACCAACAAGAGACAGGCACGGTGGGTTACACCTATAATCCTCGCACTTTGGAAGGCAGAGCTGGGAGGATTGCTTGAGGCCAGGAGATTGAGACCAGCTTGGGCAACAAAGAGAGACCTTAGTCTCTTTTTTTCTTTTTCTTTTCTTTTTTTTTTAATTTTTTGAAAGCAGGATTTATTGAGATGACAGAAAATCTCCCACAGTGGGAAGGGACCCAGAGGGGATGCCCCACCCACTTACTTTTAAAGCAAGCTTATCTAACCAATAAGGACACAAAACGAGTCCATAATGCATTTGAGAGACCTTGTTTCTACAAAAAATAGAAAATTAGCTGGATGAGGTAGTGAATGCCTGTAGTCCCAGCTCCTCAGGAAGCTAGAGTGGGAGGATCAATTGAGCCCAGGGGGTCAAGGATGCAGTGAGCTGTGATTGTGCCACTGAACTCCAGCCTGGGTGACAGAGTGAGAGCTTGTCTCAAAAAAAAAAATTTTTTTTTAAACAAATAAGCAAATCATTCTAATAAGAGTTATCTGGAATATTCAAGGAAGTCCTGAAAATCAGAAGAAAAAGAAAGCCCCAATTTTCCATTTTTCTAAATTTTCCATTTTTCCATTTTTCCATTTTTCTAAATTTTCCATTTTTCCATTTTTCCAATTTTCCATTTTTCTAAAATGGAAAAATATATGAAAAGGTAATTTACAGAAGAGGAACTTTAAAAGGCTAACGGGCAATTAAGAAGACAAATTAATTAGCAGAGAGTGACAAGTAAACCAGGGATAAGACATCACTTTACACCTATGAGACTGGCAACAATTTAGAAAGTGGTTTCACGCTAAGCATTGAAAGAAAGTGGAGAGGCAAAATTTTCTTGCACTACCAGTAAGAACGTAAAAAAGTTACAACCTTTCTGAGAACGATCTGGCTGTTCTTAGTCAAAATAAGTATATGTGAGCCCCGTGATCCCACAAGGTCACCCTGAATATGAATCCTGAAGAAACTCCCAAACAAGGGACGTATGTAAGAACGTGGTTAGAAGCAATCTGGAATCCACCCCAGGGAAAATGGATAGTTCATGTGGCAGATCATGGATGTCTACTGCAGTTAGAAACAACATAGACTTCCCTTTAGAAATGGAGATGAATTTTAACCTTGGTTCCCAGTGAAGAAAGTAAGAAACAGAATGAGATCCATAACCAAATACCATTTCTGTCCAATAAAAATGCATGCACACAAAACAAGAATACACATTTTACACAAGCACACACAAACAAAAACAAACGCATTAAAAACTTTAGAAGTGTTCACTGGGGCAGGGAGAGGGATAATGGTGAGGACTGGAATGAGAGAAAACAGGAGAGGGGAAAAAAATGGGAAAGCACAAAGATATTCTATACACACACACATGTGTAAAATTGAGACACAGGCCGGGCTTGGTGGCTCAGCCTGTCATCCCAGCACTTTGGGAGGCCGAAGCAAGAGGATTATCTGAGCCTGTGGGTTCAAGACCAGCCTGGGTAACTTGATGAGACCTTGTCACTACAATTAAAAAAAAAAAGCCAGGCATGGAAGCACAATGCCTGTAGTTCCGGCTACTCAGAAGGCTGAGGCGGAAGGATCGCTGGAATCTAGAACTTCGACGCTGGGGTGGCCATGAGCGTGTGTGCCTCTGCACTCCAGCCTGGGTGAAGGAGACCCCCAACTCAAAAAAAAAAAAAAATTGAGACACAACATGAATTTATAGTCGTACAGGAGTAATCAATTATGGCATGTCCACAAAATGAGTTGTTAAGACTGCTATGCAGAAAGTTTGTGAATGCTTACAGTATTTTTTTTTTAAAGATACAAATTATATCACAAGATGAACATGACTTTTAAAAAAGGTATGCACATAAATATATATGAAATATATATGAAAAAAGATCAGAAGGCAAGTTAAAATGCTACAAATAGTATGATTAAGATGGCGAGATTACAGAGAAGTATGTCCCTTTTCCTCTCTATTTATTCCATTATGTTGATGACTTTATATTTATTTTCATACCCTCTGTGTCATGACTTCTTTGCAATCTATATCCTACTACTTCTCTTTCTTTCAAATAGTGTACGGATCATTTACAAGCACAGAAGGAAAAAAAGTTTTTAACAAGAAATGTAAAGTGCATCTAGAGAATTTGCAGCTCTCCAAACGGACTGGAAAGTTGGTGAATTCCTCAATTACAAGCATGGTAAATACTAGCTCACATTTTGAAACGTGACATAATTCTGAGTATGGGATCTCAGTAGTGAAGGATGTCTCGGTTCTCCTGTTTAGTGGGGGTGACGGTCTTTGGAGTACTTTGAGATTTGGAATTGTGTCTCTGGGAACCTTAAGGTTAGAGCTTGAAGCAATCGCCTTGAAAAGTTGAATCTGTACCACAGTTTTTTTATCCACACCCATTAGGACCATGTCCACTACCAGGTGGGAAGAGGGCTCTCACCAGAAACCCAAACCTTGCCTTCACACAATTTACTTACATAGCAAATCCTCACATGTACCTCATGACTCTAAAATTATTTACATATATAGATGCTTTATATATTTATATATGAATCTGCAGCCACAGTAACTGTGGCCGCTCATAAAGAATTTTTACTGCGTTTTCAAGGCTAGGCTAGAGCGGGGAGGTAGTAGAAAGTACTTTGTTTTCTTTTTCCTTTTTCTTTTAATTTTTTACGGCTATTGTCTTTCTAATTTCATGTAGATGATGTCAGCTCAGAGACTTATTTTGAGAAATTTTGCTATAGTGTCTGTGTGGTCATTCTTCACTGTTGATAATCCTAAATGTTAAAAAGAACCATTGCAATGGGAAAGGATTAGTCTAATGTTAAAGGGACAGTGATCAGGAATGATTTCAGAGTAGTCAAATGTTCCCATTTTGTTTAGACCCAGAGCCAGGTCTATTTTGTCGCTTTCTAGTTTAAATTCCAATGGTTATTTGCAGAGATGTATAAAGTATGCATTATGAATGAAGACAAAACCATGGAATTTAATTTGCCAAGGGATCCTTTCACAGAAGCTATACAGAGCTCAGACATCAACGTTAGCCCAGCAAGGAATCCCCAAAGAGAAGAAATAAATCTCAAATATTGTCCACAGATGTGCAGTAATCAAAAACCACCCATATAATAAAGAAGTGCTAGCTTTTTCTTTATCCTCCTAATTTTTCCCTATGTCTCTTTCTATTCCATTCTCACTTGTTCCTATCTCTTAAGACACATAATGAAAGGATGTCTCTGGGTCTTATCAGGCATCTGTGGTTTTCCTGTCCCTCCATAACTGTCAGAAAAAAGAAAGTGGATAGTAGTTATCTGCAAAGCATCCTGTATTTCACCTTTATTATCTGTATGCTACACTATCCTAGATCTAACCCCCTGACAGTAATAAAGGGAAAATCTTTTTAAGGAATTGATCTCCCATCACTGCCGATTTTTCATGAGAGGACGTGAGCCTTTCGTTTATTACAGAATAATCGTCCTTATGCCAAAACGTGTGATGCAATATGCTAAAAGCACTTTCTGAGCTACTTGCCAGAATTAACGTCAGTGAAGCACACGGGGCTTGGAGTGTCCTGCAAGGATAGTGACCAGGAAAGCACTTAGGTCAGTTTAGTTCCTGGCCACACAAAGAACCATAATACGATGTTGCATTTAAGCAGATCACTCTAAGGGGGTCAAAGAAATGGTTGCCGTTTTATTCTTTTTCATAGAGTGTTTTTAATGAGGAGAAGTATGCAGAGGGACAGGGATGAAAGAAAAAGTTTGAGCTTTGAAGTTAGATAGACTTGGGTTTCAATTCAACCCAATTATTTAACATTATCTACTAGCATGGGACCTTGGAAAAAAATGATTTGAGTCTCTCTGTCTCAGTTTACTCACCTCCTCCTCACCTCCTCTAAAGCATGGGGGAGCGGGGGTGGGGATGGATTGTTCTGAAAATGTAAATGGCAAAAAATTGGCATTCAATGGCAAAAAGTTGGCATTCAATGGCAAAAAGTTGGCATTCAATAAATACATACTACAATTCTTTTGTAAACTATGTTTTATGGCCCATGTGAACACTATTGATGACAGTGGCTCTGAGCAGTGGTCCTCAAAGTGCTTTCTGGGGGAACCCCTGGAAGTTCTGAGAATTTTATAACGCAAAGATGTTATCTGAATTTTTTATGACCACTCTTTTACAAGTATTCAGTAGATTTTTCAAAGGCTATATAATATGTGATCTTACAATAGATTGAATGTAGAAGCAGATAAGAGAATTGAGCTATCTTGAATTAAGCCCAACATTAAAGAGTTTTACATAAATTTAAAACAATGGTACTCTATCTACTATAATATTTTTAGAAGACATTGTTATTTTTCATAAAATTTTGTTATTTATACTACCAAGCAGTGAGTGGTCTCAGAGGTATGTACTAGTTTAGGGTAACAAGTATTATTGTAGTCAAAATCAAACTTTTGAAAAATACTCGTGTAAACATGGACTCAGGGTTGTGTGCATGGGTTGTGGCGTGCAGTTCTGATAATGGCAGCAAACCTTATATTGCTTAGGTAATGTGTATCAGGCTAATCGTCCTTTTAAAAAAGATGATGACTGGGCAAAATCGATTTTTAAAAGGTTAAAGGCCTGAAGAACAACCTAAGAACAAGCAGTTTCCAAATGTATGTGGATATTTTTTCCTTGATGGTTCTCCTTAGTCTACTTGGCTTAGGACAACTAGAATTCAAGTTGAAAGCTTTAGGGTTATTGAACGGAGAAGTAAGAATACAGTTTGGGACAACTGAGAGGGTAGAAACTGAGGGGTAAATCCTAAGAAGGAGAGAGTCAGAGAGTTACAGAGAAGGAGACCCAAAAGTTCCCTATAAATTCACTTCAAATCCTTGGCTAATCACAAAACAGTGTGTGTGCAGGTGAGATCCCAAAGATTCCACCAGAAATACAACATTTACAAGACTAACGAGCTGAACAGAGCTTGGGTACTGCACACCATAGAGGAGACAGAATTCAGTGTTCAAATGTCACCAGATTAGATGGTTTTGGCTAATGCCTTAGGTTATCCATTGAAATCTCAGACAGGCCATACTTGAGGAATAAAAGCTGTCCAAGGAAGGATTTACCTAGGATTAAGGAAATACTGAAATAAAAGTGCCCTCAGAAAGTACAAACCAAATACCCTTAAGTTCAAGGTGATCTGTCAGCAATTTGACTACCTGCTGCAAGAAAATGCAGCACTCATCAAAAGAATACAAAAGAATCTATATTCCATATACTGTACCAACATATTTACAGTATCAATATACAATTTAAAATTACTTGACAAGTAAAAACTAAAACAATAGCTGTAATTCAAACAATAGCTGTAATTCAAAAGCCATTGAATGGAATAACAATTTATTGGATACAGCAAAATAAATAATTAGAGAATTTGAAGGCAGGTCAATAGAAATAATCTAAACCATAGCACAGAGAGAAAAAAGATTTAAAATAAATGAATACAATTCCAGTGACCTGTGGGACAGTATCAAGCAGTCTGACATTCATGTATTTAGTGGTCCAGAAAAGAATAAAATGATTCAAAAGACATTTGTAGAAATATTAACTAAAACTTTTCCAAATTTGATAGCAAAAACAAAACAAACAGGCAAAACAGCAGTCCACAAATACGGGAAACTCAGTGAATTCCAAGCAGAATTAATATAAAGAAAAACACATCTAGGCTCATTATAAACAAACTTATACAAAACAAATATTAAGACAGATAGACAGAAACAGATAAACATAAAAGCATTGCTCTGTAAACAGTGGGGACCGGGCTCAGTGACTCAGCCTGTAATCCCAGCACTTTGGGAGGCCGAGGTGAGTGGATTGCCTGACCCTGTGGGTTTGAGACCAGTCTGGGCAACTTGGCGAGACCATGTCTCTACAATAAATAAATTTTTTTAAAAAATTAACCAGGCAAGGTAGTGTGTGCCTGTAGTTCCGACTACTTGGAAGGCTGAGGCAGATTGCTTGTCAAAGCCCAGCAGGTTGACACTGGGGTAGCTGTGAGTGTGCCACTGCACTCCAGCCTGGGCGACAGAGTGAGACTCCAACTTAAAAAAAAAAAAAAAAGAATAGGACTTTGTGGGTTCAGATTCTGGCTCTACCACTTATTAACAGAAGATATCGGTATATTACCTTACCTTTTGACACTTCCATTTCCATATCTAAGAAATTAGGATAATAATGTTAACTTTATTAGACTCTTCTGAGAATCAAATGAAGTAGTTCACATAAAGGGTTTAGTACAGAACCTGGCATATAATGAGTGCTGAGCAAATGCAATCTATTGTTATTTAGCATTGTTAGTTATTACCATTAGACAAGAGAAATAAATAAAACAGGTAAATGTTGGAAAGGAGAACAAAAATAATCATATTAGACATGATTGCTACTCTCACATCAACTAAAAAATTAATATAAAAAATAATACTGTTTACTAAAGTTTTCAATTAAAAATTAATACATAGATAACTTAAATATATAGTCAATAACCAGCTAAAACATGATTTAAAGAAATATAATGGGAAATCCACTACAATCCCAAAAACATAACACAGCTAAGAATAAAGTAAGTGAAGAAGGCATGGGATGCACATGAATAAAATTATAAAACTCCACTAAGGGGCGTAAAAACGATTTTTAAAATAGAAAAACATATTTTGTTCTTAAGGGGACATACTTAAAATAGAAAAACATGTTTTATTCTTAGGGGAAAATACTCAGTATTTCTTCCTGAATCAAACTAGAATTCAGTGGAATCTCAGCTAGTTGTCAACAGAGCTTTTTTGGGAACTTGGTGAAATAATTTTAGAGTTTATCTGGAGGAACTAACTTCTGAGAATAATAAGAAAAATTCTGAAATAGAAGAATAATGGTGAAGCACTTGTCCTGGCCAATATTAGAACCTGTAATGCTTGTTTCTAAAACAGTCTGTAAAAACTGGTACAGCAATAATCAGAAATATGAAACAGAACAGAATGCACACAGGCAAACCTGAGGTTATAAAAAAAAAAATGGAAAGATGACACCTGAAATCAATGGGAGAAAGACGAGTTACTCAGTCAATGGATGACAGGTGAAAACTTACTAACCATTTGTATTCCTGCCCTAGTCCTAATGCCATAATAAGCTGCAGGTGTATCAAAGGGCTCAGGGGAATAGTTTCATGCTCTTAGCGTAGGAACACCAAGGTCAGAAAACTATTAAAAGATAACATTGAAGACTTTTATTATATAAAACATTTAAGTTTCTTCATGCCGAAAGACACCAGAAACAAGATCAAAGGCAAACTCTAAACTGAGAAAAACATTTGTAAGATATATCACAAAGGGTTAATAGTGTTAATTTACAAACACAACAATATCAAGCAAGGAATATCAAACAAACAGAAAAATGGGCAAAGGACTCAAATAGGTTATTCAATAAGGACAAATGGCTTTTAAACATAAAAATTCAGCTGACCAATGCTTAGAGAAATGGTCATTAAAACTACTGCAAGGTGAGAGCTGGTCATATAAAAGAGCCTGGCCCCTCTGAGTTCTTGCTCTTTCTTCTACTCTCACCTGTGAAATGCCAGTTCCCCTTGCCTTCTGTCATGAGTAAAACCTTCCTGAGGCCTCACAAGAAGCCAAACAGATACCAGTGCCAAGCAGAACTGTGAGCCAAATAAACCTTTTTTTCTCTCCCAGCTTTGGAGAGAAAGGAGGAATCTGAGAAGACCCCTGTGGAGCCGTAGAATGGCGCTCTATGCTGAGCAAGGTGTAGAGTAGGGAACCAGCCATTGATAGACGGAAGCACCCCAAACATTTTGAATGGGGGCATCCATCAAATGTCTCTTGGAACACATAGAGATCAGAAAACAAGGGCAGATGTGGAAACCCCAGCACCCCAGCCCCTGCCATGCAACAGGCTCACATAGGAACCAAAGCCCTGCCTGGTGAACAAGAGTGGGTGAGTGATTCTAAGAAGCTTTGGGTCAGTTCACACCCTCCAAGCTATTCATGAGTTATCAGTTCCATGCAGGAGGAGTCCTGGTCAGGGCACAGCGGCAGGCAACCACAACCCAAATGGAACGGGGAACTAAATCCACACACAGTCAGCCATTGTGAGTGCAGTTTCCACCAGCAGAGCCCAGTCATCAGCTTCCAGGAAGGAGAACCACCCTGCAGAATAAAACTAGCTGGAGCCTGCTGCCAACAGTTGGAGGTCATCTTCCTAGACTCACCTCCAATCCCTATGTTCTTACAGGGTGGATAGTTGCTTTTCAAAAGCACAGAGTGGCTAACAGGGAGGGAATGACATGACAGGTTTTCTCAGGGGGAAGTCTTCTGAGCTGCAGACTCATCCCCCTGTCCACTGTTCACAGAGTGCTAGCAGCAGGGGCTGAAAACTAACCCGACAGAATTCATAGCAGGAGACAAAAGCTGTAGTAAAGAAATCTGCCACAGCGTGGAGCAAGGAGCAGAAGTGAAAGCCCTTCCCTTTCTCACTGAGTGGCCTTTATTGAACCACAGAGAGGACCCTACAATAATGGGTCATGGACTAGGTTTACAGCAATAAAACCAAAGTGGCATTACAGAGAGGGAAAAGAGGCCTGTTACAAATGAGAAAAAATCAAGAGGAAAATATAGGCAACCCTCAGAGTCCCAAAGAGACAGCCCCTGAAAAAGCAGCTATCAGAGCAGAGCACAAATTGTGGAAATTCCCATAGAAAGACCTGCCCCAGATGACAGTCATAGAAATCAGAGAGTGGATGGCTAAAATGAACAGAGGGAACCAAGATAAACTAGAAGTGAAACTCACCAAAGTCATATAGGAAGTAAAAGTGGAGTTAGCCAATTTCAGAAAAGCCCACTCTGAAATAATGGAAATGCAGAACTTCATCCCAGAAATTAAAAACATAGTAACGGCATAGAGAGTAGGATAAACCAGGAAGAGGAAAGAATCTCAGAGTTTGAAGACCAAAATATGGAATTTAACCCATTCTGTCAAAAACATAGAGAACAAGCTCAAAAAGAAGGAGCAAAGACCTTGAGAGATGTGGAACTATGCTAAGAAGCCAAGTCTCAAATAAATCAAGGATGACACAAACAAATGGAATAACATCCCATCCTCATGGACTGGAAGAATCAGTATTGTCAAGATATCTTGATTGGTATCCCTGAAGCAGAAAGGGAAACTGAGAACACCACACATTCCATGAAGTCATCCAAGAAAACTTCCCACATCTCACTAGAGACCATTCAAGTACAAGAGACTCAGAAAGCTCCCACAAGGTATGATATGAGAAGACCATCCTCAAGACATACAGTAGTTCACCTCCACAAAGTAAGCATGAAAGACAAAATCCTAAAAGCAGCAAGAGAAAATGGTCCAACTACCTACCATGGAAGATCCCTCAGAATCACTCCAGACTTATCTGAAGAAATACTACAAGCCAGAAAAGCCTGGAATCCAATTTTTAACATTCTTAAAGATAAGCAATTTCAGTCAAGAATTTCCTACCCTACCAAGCTACGCCTCAACAGTGATCCTTCCCAGATATCCAATCCCTAAAAGAATATACTGCCTTTAGACCAGACCTACAGGAGACACTTAAGGTGTTGAACACAGGGGGGAAAAAAAAGAACAGTCATATCCATTATAAAAGTACAGGTAAGCAGAGACTTAACTGTGCACACAGAGCACTCACAAAAGTGAAAATACACAAATATGTAATACAAAAGTAAAAAGGAAACAAAGAAACCCCCTAAGAGCCCTATGATGGGGATAAACAGTCACATTTTAATAATCAATTTGAACATGAATGAACTAAATGTGCCACTGAAGAGGCATAGAGTGGCAAACTGGATAAGGAATCATGATCCAACAGTCTACACCTCCAGGAAACTCATCTCACTTCAAAGGACACCCAGAGGCTCAAAGTTGGGGACTGGAAAATGGTCTTTCAGGCAAATGGAAAATAGAAGAGAGCAGGTGTAGCTATTCTGATATTAGATAAAGCATATTTCAGACCATCAAAAGTTGAAAAGGACATAGGATACTACATAATGATAAAATCCACCAACAAGAAATATCCATATTAAACATATATGCACCCAACACAGGAGCACCGGGTTTTATAAAAACAACTATCAAGTAAACTAAGAGAGAACAGTGACACTCACACAATCATATTTGGAGACCTAAATACCCCACTAAGAACTTTAGATAGATCATTGAGGCAAACAGCCAACAAGGAGATACAGAACCTTAACTCAATGCTCAGTCAAATGGATTTAATAGACATCTACAGAACACTCCACCCAACATTTATAAAACATCAACTGTACTCATCAGCATATGAAACATACTCCAAGATCAATCACATTCTCAGACATAAATCAAGGTGAAAAAATTTCAAAAGATTGAAATGATACCAAGAATCTTCTCAGATAACAGTAGAATAAAAATAAGTATTGCCACCAACAAGATTCCCCCAAAACACACAAAGACATGAACAATAAACAACATGCTGCTGAACAACTTCTGGGTCAATGTGGATATCAAGACAGAAATTAAAATGTTCCTGGAAACAAACAAAAACAAAGACACATCTCATCAGAACCTCTGGAATGCCATGAAAGCAGTGTTAAAAGGAAAATCCATAGCATTGTACACACACATCAAAAAAACAGAAAGATCACAAGTAAACAGTCTAATGTCACACCTAAGGGAGCTGAAAAGGCAAGATCATCTAAATCCTAACTTCAGGAGAAGAATCCAGATCAACAAGATAAAATCACAGTTGCAGGACATAGAAGAAAAAAAGTCATAGAAAGAATCAACAAGACAGAAAGTTGGTTCTTTGAAAGGATAAATAAGATTGGCAGATCCCTGACCAGAATGACTTGAACAAAGAGAGACAAAGTCCAAAAAAGCACAATTAGAAACACAAAAGGTGAAGTCACACTGACTTTGATGAAATTCAAAAGATTATCAGTGATTACTATGAACACCTGCATTCAAATAAACTAGAACACCTAAAGGAAATAGAGAACTCTCTGACATCAATCTCCCAAGGTTGAAACAAGAAAAAAATTGAAACTCTAAACAGCCCAATATAACAATCTAGGAAATAGACTCAGTTGTTTAAAAAAAAAAAAAAAAAAAAACTCCCATAAAAAAAGCCCCAGATCAGATGGTCTCTCAGCTGAATTCTACAAGACATACAAGGAGGCACTGATACCAATCCTACTGAAAGTATTCCAGGTAATCGAGAATGATGGAATTTTCCTCCATTCATTTTATGAAGCTCACATCATACTGATACCCAAATTAGCAAAGACCCAACAAGGAAAGACAATTACAGGCCAATCCTCTTGATGAACATAAATGCAAAAATTCTCAACAAGATTCTAGCAAATTGGATCCAACAACACATCTCAAGGATCACCCACCATGGTCAAGTAGGCTTCATTCCTGGGATGCAGGGCTGGTGTAACATTTGCAAAGCCGTAAATGTAATTCGGCACATTAACCGATGTAAAACCAATAATCATATGATTATTAGATGCAGAAAAAGCATTTGACAAAATCCAGCATTCCTTCTTGATAAAAAACCCTTGAGCACCTAGATATACAAGGAGCATTCTTCAAAATAGCAAAAGCCATCTATGATAAACCCACAGCCAATATTTTTGCTCAATGGGCAGAAGCTGGAGGCATTCCCCCTAAGAACAGGAACAAGACAAAGATGTCCACTTTTACCCATCCTGTTCAACATACTGCTGGAAGCCCTAGCCAGAGCAATCAGGCAAGAGAAGGAAATCAGGGATATCCAAAAAGGAAAAGAGGAAGTTAAGCTATCTCTCTTTGTGAACAATATGATTCTGTACTTTAAAAACCCTAACAAGTCTGTCAAAAGATTCTTCGCAGTGATAAACAACTTTGGTAAAGGCCTGGGCTACAAAATCAATGCGCAAAAGATAGTTGCATTTCTACATACCAACAACAAGCAGGTAGAGAACCCAATAAAAAGCACAATCCCATTCACAATAGCCACACAAATAAAATACCTTGGCATCCACCTAAACAGAGAAGTGAAAGACCTTTACAAGAACTCCAAAACACTGCTCAAAGAAATCAAGGATGACATAAACAAATGGAGTAACGTTCCATGCTCATGAATTGGAAGAATCAATATTTTCAAGATATTCATCCTACCCAAGGCAATCTACAGATTCAATGCAATACCCATCAAATTACCAATATCTTTTTTCTCAGAACTGGAAACAATACAGAAATTTATACAGAAACAAAAAAGAGCACAAACAGCCAAAACAATCCTCCGCAAAAGAAACAAAATGGGAAGTATCACACTTCCAGACTTTAAACTTTATTACAAGGCTACAGTAACCAAACAGCCTGGTATTGGTATAGGAATAGACTTATATTCCAGTGGAACAGGATAGAGATTCTGGAAGCAAAAACACAGACTCTCAACCAACTCATCTTCGACAAAGTCACCAATAACAAGCAATAAGAAAAGGACACCATATTTAGCAATATGATGCTGGGGAAACTGGCTGACCACATGCAGAAGAATGAAACTGGACCCCTACCTATCACCATATACAAAAATCAACTCGAAATGGATCAAATACCTAAATGTAAAACCTCAAGCCATAAGAATCCTAAAAGAAAGCATAGGAAACACACTTATGCCCATCAGAGTAGGTGACAAATCCCCAAAAGTGAATGCCATAAAAGCTAAGATAGACAAGTGGAAACTCATCAAACTGAAAAGCTTTTACACAGCAAAATAAACCACCAAGAGAGTAGACAACCCACAGAATGGGAAAAAATAATTGCAAATTATGCATCTGACAAAGGCCTTACATCCAAAATGTACAAGGATCTCAAATAAAATGAAAAGAAATAAACTGACAACCCCATTAAAAAGTGAGCAAAAGATATGAACAGACACTTCTCTAAACATGACATTCAAGCAGCCAAAAGACATATGAAAAAATTCTCAGCCTCACTAATCATCAGAGAATTGCAAATCAAAACTACAATAAGATACCACCTAACTCCAGTAAGGATGGCTATCGTTAATAAGTCAAAAAAACAACAGATGCTGGTGCAGGTATGTAAAAAGAAAATACTTCTACACTGTTGGTGGGTGTGCACGCGAGTTCAACCTCTATGGAAATCACTGTGGTGTGGTGATTCCTAAAAGACTAAAAATTGACCCTCCGTACAATCCAGCAATTCCCTTCCTGGGAATATACTGGAGGAATATAAAGCATTCTACAAAAAAGACACTTCGGCACCTCAAGAGGCAAGGCGAGAGGATTGCCTGAGCCTGCAGGTTCGAGACCAGCCTGGGCAACACAGTGAGACCTCATCTCTACAATAAACCAAAAAATTAGCCAGGCATGGTAGCGTGCACCTGTAGTTCTGGCTACTTGGAGGGTTGAGGCGGAAGGATCGCCTGAGCCCAGCAGGTCAACACCGGGGTGGCCATGAGTGTACCACTGCACTCCAGCCTGGGCGACGGAGTGAAAAAAAAAAAAGAAGACACCTGCTCTACTCACAATAGCAAAAACATGGAACCAATCCTACTTCCCATCGAAAGTAGATTGGATAAAGGAAATGTGATACATATACACAATGGAGGATTAAATAACCACAAAAAGCAAAATCATGGACTTCACAGCAAACTGGATGGAGTTGAGATCATCATGCTTGTAATCTATCGCAGAAACGAAGAACTGAATACTGCATGTTCTCACTCATAAGTGGCCCTGAGCATTAGTCACATTAGCACAAAGGAGGGATCAGCAGTCACTGCCAGGGGAGGGAGGAAGGGAAGAAGGAAGCAGGATGGGGACATGTGACAACACAAAGGGTACCTGGTCCACTACCAGGAGGAGTGAGAGCCAGTTAGAAGCCCAAACTTCACCTGCATGCAGCCTACCTGTATAATTAATCCTCACTTGTACTCCACATCTCTGTAACAAAATAAACATTTTTTAAAAATTGTTTTAAACTATTGCAATATTATTTTTCTATATTGAGTTGGCAAACATTTAAAATAGCGATAAAACAATGTAGACAAGAGTGTGGGTTAATAGGCACTTTTGTCTTCAGTTGATGGGAGTATAATAACTAAAACTTTTGCAAAGGAATTTGGTGAAAACTATCAAATTGTAATAATAGTGAAGATAACCGTTGTCTTTTATTGACTTTAAGGAGCATTTACCTCTAGTGTTTTATCATTAAGCAAGATAGTGGGTATTGTTTTGTGTGATATTATATACATACATTCAAACACACATAAAATTATACCTAGGAAGTATTCATTTATTTCCTTTTTACCATGGGCTTTCACAAATAAGGAGTAGATATGGAAACTTATTGAATGAGTTTTTGGAATCTATTGAGAATATATGGTAGAAGATATTTTAGATTTTATATTAAACCATCTTTACTATTCTACTAAGAATATCTCTCGGCCATTATTCCTTTAATATCCTGTGTTAAATAGGATATATATAAAATATAAATATCTTTATACTCTTATTAATAGCCTATATTTTAATAGAGGATTCAGATTTTTATGTGAGTATTGAGTGAGCTAGGCCTACTCATCTGTCAGTAGGCTAGTTGGTTTGTTGCATGCTCTCTTTTACAAATTCTGGCTTTCTAATAAGATTTTAAAGGTTTTCCTTATTTATCTGTCTCTGAAAGAGCTAATGAAGTATAAGAATGATCTGTTCCTTAGAGGTTTGAATGAATTGTCCATGAAGCTCTCTAGATCTGGAATCCTTGCAGGTGAAGACTTCTTAAACAACTTTCTCAAAACTTTCCTTGGTTATCAGGCTATTTAGATTTCCTAATTGTCTTTTAATTGGTTATAGTCTTGTGTATTTTCTTGAAAATCATTTATTTCATTCTTGTATTCAAGTTGATTAGCGTGCAACTTTAAAAAGTGCTACCTTAGAGATTCCGGAATACACACACAGGAAAATCAATAGACTAAATGTATGCCATGTCTTAAACATATATGACAACCATTTTCCAAACACCTGTAGATGCTGTTCTGATGGATAAGTTCAAGCAAATATAAAAATGATGCTTATTTCTGAATTCACAAAAAAAGTACTACCTTTGAATCCTTTCTATTTTGTCAATATCTATGCTCAGTTTCCTGTGTGAATCCTAATTTTGTATATTCAGGCATTCTTTCTTAGTTCTTGATCAAGCTAGCTGGTAGATTAATACATTGCGTTGATTTTTTCCCCCTAAAGAGCTATCTCTTGTGTGTATTTACTAATTATAGCGTTTTCTAATTTATTAATTTCTAGTTTATGTCTCCAATTTTTGCTTCTCTTTTGCTAAATGTATGAATTTTTTTTAAAATAGACTATTTTTGGTGGAGTTTTAATTTCACAGCAAAATTGAGCCAAAAGTACAGTTTATTTTTAATATTTGAATTCAACGCACAGGTTATATATTTCTCCTTTTTTTATTTAATAAAGTGTTTAATAGAAAATTTCCTTAAAGGTCCAACGTTTGCTATATCTCTATGGTTTTGAAGTCATATTTTTATAGTAGTTATTTTCTATATATCCCATATAGAGTCACAAGTTTTATTTCCATTTTTATTCCAAAGAAAAGGTTTACACAGGAGGATTTGGGTTTGATTTGGAGCATTCTGGGGCTTGTTTCTTTTCTTCTTTGGTTATTGGCTCCAAGACTGACTGTTTGGCAGAGACTGCAGTGTTTTTTCTTCTTTAAGGAACACTACATTTTTATTATGGTTTAGTTCTAAAAATGTGTACATGTACCATTGACACTGTTGAAGGTGTATGTGTAAAGGTAACATATCTGTTTATATCTGCTTTGTTAATTATATTATTCAGATTTCCTCATGCTGGTTTTTGTTTCCTTCTTGGTCCCTAAAAAGCAGTTTTAAAAGTCTTCTATTATTACTTTATTTCCATTTGTTTTGTTCTACACTTCTAGATAAGTTGTTTTATATAATTCAATTGTGTGTGTGTATATATATTCACAATATATATATTAAAAATTTGGTTTAAGCCGGGCTCGGTGGCTCAGCCTGTAATCCCGCACCTTTGGGAGGCTGAGGTGAGTGGATTCCTGAGCCCGCGGGTTCGAGACCCGCCTGGGCAGCGAGACCTCATCTCTACAATAAATCAAAAAATCAGCCGGGCATGGTAGCGCATGCCTGTAATTCCGGCTACCTGGAAGGCTGAGGCGGAAGGATCGCCAGAGCCCAGCAGGTCGAGGCTGCGGTGGCCAGGAGTGGCCACTGCACTCCAGTCTGGGTGACAGAGTGAGACTCCAACTCAAAAATAAAAAAAATAAAATAAAAATTTGGTTTAAAAGATTATGACAATTTTATCTTAGCTGCTTAATTCTTTGTGTTAGTAAAAAACCTTTACCTTGTAATAGAAAAACCAACTTAAACTTGTTGAAACAATAAATGAAATGCACTGGTCCTTGTAACTAACACACTAAGCTTTAGATCATTTTTCTCTTGGTAATTTCCATGCTCGCTCTTGATCTTTTTACCCTTTCCATATATAGATTGCTTTTGTTTGTAATGCCCGTGCCTCCAAATTCTCCATCTCTACATTCAGACAAGCCCCAGTTACTGTCACAGCTGTCCTGACCTATCTTTGTGGCCATGAACTTCTGCCCACTCACTGCCACTGAGACCGTTATACTCCCTGAGGTTGACCCTTTATTACCAACCCTTTACTATCTGACGGTTCCTTTTCTCTAACTTACCTCCTCCAAGTCAAATTCCACCATTCCTACCATACTCATATATCTCAACTTTCTTCCCTAAAGGGTGATTCCAGCCTGTGATGCCTAGCAGAGGCTGTAGGTGTTCTGCCCATGTCCCCTAGCCCCCCAGTTTTCACCTCTTCAAGCCAAAGGAGGCTTACTGCAAACACTGCAACACTCTGTCTGCAAACTTTATCTCTGGCCAGGAGTGGGCTAAGCTACAGACAGGACAAGCCAAAAGTTTTAGAGGGAATGCCCAGGAAGCAGCTTTACCCAGTGATACGGGAGCCCTGAGGCTGAATTAACTCTGAGGTATTTCTTCACTTTCAGATAGAGGTCCCAGAAGGGTGGAGCCTTCCCGCCATGGTAACTAGCCCATAATTCATTCTTCTTTGGCTTCCTTCTCTTCCCTATCTCACTTCCCCACACTGCTGCCAGTATTTCCTGGGATCACCTCCCATATAAACCTATTTATGCATTGAACCCTTAGTACTGGCCTCTGAGGGAGTCCAAATCAAGACAGCCCCCCAAAGATAAGAAAGACACTATTTTAAGCTTTGCCATGACAAACTTGATTTAAACTCATCTATGAATAATGTTCCTTTAATTTCAAAGTACAGTAGTCCCACTGATAATTACAGCTTTTATATAAACTCAATTAAACACAACACCATGTGTTGACCACCTTCTACGTGCACTGCACTGAGTTAGGTGCCAATGGACACAGTATTAACAAGTATCTGGTCCACCAACAAAGAGCTTAGAAAGAGAGGGAGTTTAGCATCTTACACAAATTCTTCTGACTCCTGAGAGTGTAATTAGCATTACAGAAATGGAAAGTGATGGAAGCACCTTTTCCTCCACTTCCTTTGAAAATCTATTGTTTTTTTTTTTTTTTAATCGGCTATGGCGTAGATACAAAAGATGATGGATTGCATTTAAGATGTAAATAATAGTTCAGTGATCATATACCCATCACCTCTTTTTTTTTTTAACGTGTTGTCTTTAAATCAGTCCCCTGTATGTGTCTTCCTAATCTTCTGATTCTTTCCATCTCCTGTTAAGTAACTTCCATGTTTGTATTTATCATTCTCTTATTTTTCTTTACAGTTTTATGTGTTTGTATCTCTAAACAATATGTATTTTACTTTTGTCTGTTTTTAAACTTTTTGCACGAGTATTTCCTTTTTCCTTTTATTAGTTTAGAAATTATGCATCTCATTTCCATTATTTTAATGGTTTCCATAGAGATTTTAACACACACTCAATTTACTCAAATGTATAACTAATACTTATTTTTTTACCTCCTCCAAAACTATATAAAGCCTTAGAGCATTTGAATTCTGATCGCTTCCTCCAGACATTGTTGCTATTTTATGTGTGCCTATTTATCTTTTTTTCTTTTTTTTTTTTTTTTTTTAGCCCAGGGGAATTGTTAATATTGTTTTATACAATCCATGTTTGTTTAGCCGCATATATTCTCTTCACTCTGTGTTTCCTCCCTGCATCTCAAGGAAGATCTCACGGATTTCTTCCATCTGGACCACCTTTCTTTTGCCTAAAATGTATCTTTTAGAATTGCCTTTAATTGGAGATCTCCTCTCACTTTTCTTGAAAGATATTTTACTTGGTATATTATTCTAGCTGGACAGTTATTTTTACCTATCATAGCAATGATGTCATCCCACCCTGTTTGAGTTTCTATTTTTCCTTTTGAGAAGTCAGTGTTCAGTTTAATTTTTTCTTTTTTTTTGAAGATAAGAAGGTTATTTATTTTCATCTGGATTTTTTTTAAAAAATTGTCTCTGTTCCTGGTGTTCTTTAGTTTCATGGTGATGAGTCCATGTGTAGGAATTCTTCTTCTTTATTTTGTTGGGGATTCAATGGACTTGATCTGTGGGTGGCATTTTTCATGAGTTCTGGGAAGTGATTGGCCATTATCTCTTCAAATATTGTTTCGATGCCTTTTTTCCCCCTCTTCCCTCTACAAAACTGATTAGACAGACATTTTGAACCTTCACATTCCATCTTCCACTTCATCACTCCTTTTTCTTATCCATATCTTAATATCCTTGTGCTTCACTATGGAAAATTTTTGAGACCTACCTTTTAGTTTACTAATTCTCATCAGCTGTGTCTAGTTGCCTTCTATTGTATTTTTAAAATTAATCATTCTGTTTTTCATTTTAAAGTTCTATTTGTTTATTTTTCAAATTCACTCAATCAATATCTATAATTTCTTATTCTTTAATAATTCTTTTGTACAATTTATTTATTTAAGCAGAACTACTCTGATATTCTCTATCTGGTAATTATAATAGCTACAGTCTTTGGGGGTCTGATTCTCTTCTCTCTTTCTGCTGGCTTTCACTCTTGATTTCACAAGGTATTTTCTTGTGTCTTTTATTATGGCTATATATATCCTGGAACTTGACATGTGTGAATTATTTGAGGTCTAGATTGAAAGAGAATTTTCCTAGAGAGGATAGAAGGGGTTTGTTTCTGCCAAGCACCTGGGCAGGACAGCCAGGCTGGAACTACTATAAATTCATCTGAGATAAATTAGCCTCAGTTAGAATGAATTTGAACTACAAATCTGCATGGGACAGTTTGTGCTTATGAGTTCCTACAAAGGCACACCACCCCTAGCACCTTGGTTCAAGAACATAATTTTGCTTGCATTTTGAGGGATGAGAGAAAAGGTGATTTAATTTCTGGCTCACTCTTAAATTCACGATGTAACCCTTTAGAGCAGAGTTTCTCAACCTCCTCATTACTGACATTTGGGGCCAGATAATTCTTTGTTGTGGGAGGTTGTCCTGTGCATTGTAGGGCATTTCATAGCATCCTTCATCTCTACCCACAAGATGCACCTTTCTAATCACAACCATCAAAAATGTCTCCAGACGTTGCCAGATGTCCCCAGGGAGATCACCCAGTTAAGAAACAACTATTGCTTTAGAGTACGAGCAGGGATTCTCCTTTAAAAATTCGTTCTTGGGTTGATCTTGAACTTTGTCCCATGTTCTCATGGAACTATGAAAATCAAAGTTCAAGGTTATCCTGTTCAGCAAATGCTCTCAAGGGGAAAAACAACCTACTCCAGTGCCCCATTATTTGTGTGAATTTCTGCTTTCTTTTAGAGTAGGCCTCTGAGTATTCCTTACTAATTTACCAGCTCACTGACACGTTTAAAAGGTATGTGTATGCGTGTGTGTTTCAGAGTTCCATCTCTGCCATATTAACAGGAACTGGAGTTCTTTTAACTGTGTTATATATGTTCATCTCCTTTCACTAAGTTTCCATTCTCCACATTTCTATAAAATTCTTACTTTGAACAGTGAAATAAGAGCAAAATGACAGAATTATAGATAATTTATTTTAATCAACATTTTTCACCTCTTGTTATCAAGCTTCATAATAATTGCTTTAAAATTACCAAAATTGAGTTTTACTTTCTCTTCTTTGACTTTTCCGTTCTTTAGCACCCAAATCAATGAAGTCCCAGCGCCAGCTCACACCTGCTAGTGAGAGCTGACTGAACACACTCCTGAACTCCAGTTTCAATGAAGTCATCTTGGAGTTGGAAATGGGCCATGCTGGGGATATTTACACCCTAGAAATCAGCAAAGGCTACAAATCAGGTTCCTTGTTTCTCAGAGAGCTGGTTAGCCAACATACACCAGCACACCACTGTTAGAAATGGACAAAAATCAGATTATAAGGAAGACAGACTTGCTCATTTTGTGTCTATGTTATTGACTCAAAAGTGTTCATCTACCTCCGTTTTCTCTTCTGTTATGGGCTGAATTATAGCCCCCAAATTCATGTGCTGAATTTCTAACCCCCGTACCTCAGAATATAGCTATGCTTGAAGATAGGGTCTTTAAAGAGAGAATTAACTTAGAATGAGGTCATTAGGATGGGCTGTAATACGGTATGACTGGTGTCCTTATAAGAAGAGATAATTAGGACACACACACACAGAGGGAAGACTATGTGAAGAAGACACAGGGAAAAGACAATCCTCTACAAGACAAAGAGAGAGGTCTCAAAAGGAGTCAACTCTACAGACACTTTGATCTTGGACTTCTGAGAGGCCTTCAAAATTGTGAGGAAATGAATTTCGGTTGCTTAAGCCACCCAGTCTGTGGTACTTTGTTATAGAAGCTTTAGGAAACTAAGGCATCTTCTTATCTTGGTTGTTTTGTTTTTTTTTTTTAATTCTCTGTACACTGCCATGCTCAATATGCAAATCTGGGCCAGTTGGTACCTATAATTAGAACATACCACCAATGAGGCCAAAATCGCGGGCTTAGTCACAGGATATGCACAGAAGAAAACCATTTCCATCACTGCAGAATGGCTCCGACCCCAACTGGCAACCAGGCAAAAGTGTTTGCCTAATTCCAAGGCCAACCCCAAAGAAAGTCGGATAGCCCATCAGTACTTTCTAAAAAAATAATTTAAAATGCCTTTAATGTTCAGGCCCTGCTGGTGGTGATTTCACCTTCTTAAATTCAGCGTGTGCTATTTTTCATAGCCATTATCTTAACACCTCCTGGCTGAGTTTAAAATGCCAATTTTCTCTTTCATTACTCTTGCTACTTTTCTCCTAAAACTAGCTTGATGTGCCACTGAAGATGAGATTTCACTCTATCCCAATGATGGAGAACTTCTCAAAACCTTTATTTTCCATGGAAAACTTTGAACCATTAATGTTAATACCCATTTGTCATGTATTTGAATAAATCCTCTCATTACTCAACTAGATAGGAAGCCTAAACATAGACTCAGTGGATGGATGGAGAACAACTTCAGGAAAAGTGGGATGTAAGTGGAGTTTCCTTACAGTGAGTGCTCCTTGTCCAGTGGGTCTTGCTTCTATCTGGAACTCTTTTGCTGCTGTGACTGTTTTCTTTTCTTATTTCTTTTCTTTATTCTTGCTTTTCTAATCAATAACTCATGAAGCACAAAGGGGACTTGCAATAGCTCCTTGATTTGCTGTATACATCACTTGAAGTGTTACATTTTAGAAACCAATTTTTAAAAATCATTTACACTTCAAAGTAGAAAAATAGCAACATTACTAGAAGATTCAATTAAATTATCCCAGGTTAATGTGTTCACTGTCAGCAATGAATAACCACAAGTGTATAGCCAATGAATAAACTATAAAACTCTGTTTCTTTTACAGATCTATAGTCTATTTTATGAGCATATTAAAGCATATTTTCTAATAAAAAAGGGAAAGATACACCCTTTTGTTTACTCTTTTTTTTTTTTTTTAACAGCAAGTTAGTACCTATCATTCCCAGGACAGTGGCTTCCTTAAAAGTACAATAGCTTTTATCTCTTCAAACCCCAGAGAACACTGGGAAAATCTCTCACTTGGGTTACTTTGCTGAATATATTTAACCAGTAAATTATTTGCCTTCCCAACTGGAAGAACCAATATACATTTATGTTCTAGGAATGGTTTGTTTTACTAACTTTATGAGTGAAGACCTCAATAGTAGCAAAGCCGAGGGACATTTAATTAAGTTATATTTGCTTTTTCATGATCTTTAGCTCTAGCTTATAAATCAAGAATCAATGAGTACTTAATTTCCTCTTATAGCATTAAAAGTAATTGCTTCATAAATTCACTTTAGTAATCCAAATATTTGCACACAGTGCAGCACAAAGAGAAGTTGTTTCACTGATGAGATCCTAACTTTTATTTTATTAGTATAAAATGGAGCTTGCTCATTTTATAGCTTATGATTTTCCTGGCTGCCTCAAATTTCTTTTTGAAGCAGACAGGATATAAATTTAAAATAAATACAATTATGACTTTGCTTGAGAAAAAAAGCCAGAGTACTTATTTAAAATATAAAAAAGAAATCATAGTTGTAGACATATTTCTACTTAGTAAAGTATAACCATAATGAGTACATTTTTCCCCCAAAATTGTATATGTTCAAAAAGCAACAAAAGAATCTCCATCCCTGATTTAAACTTTCCTTTACCTGTATATTATATGTGAGGATGGAGAGGGCAAAAAAATTCTTCATAAAATTTTTGTCTATGCTGCTAAGCAATTGAGAACGCTAAACTTGCTCTGTACCAGAGGCTGAAAGTGGTTTGTATTCCTTAAATGCTCTGTGAACAATATTTCCCTAAACTTAGATACCACAGTAAAATTCATAAAACTTACTTATAATCTCTGCGTCATGTATGTCTCCGTGAGCCAGAGACCATTTTCTTGGTGGTACAGATGAAACCTAAAATGAGAAAAGGTTCTAGCCCAGAGTCATACGGCGGCCTGTGGCTAAGCTGGACTAGGAAGGAACCCAAGTCCAAGTCTTCTGGGGACATATCCAGGGCTATGGCTGCCCCGCAGAGACTACCATGTGTGCGTTGTTTTCTTGCAGAGACATATTTTGTAGTACCTGCTATGTATCAGGTACTTACGGACTGTAGAAACAGGATGCAAGAGAGCTCTTGTTCCTGCTGCCAGAAAGCTTATAATCTAGTGACAGCGTAGATGAGTCTAGAAAGCATTACACTGAGTGAAAGAAGCCAATCACAAAAGACCACCTGTTGTACAATTCCATTTATGTGAACTGTCCAGAATGGGCAAGTTGATAGAGGCGGGAAGTACATTAGTGGTCGTCGAGGGCTGGTGACTGAACACCTTAAGTGGGCAAGTGGTATGATATGGGAATTATATCTTAATCAAGCTGTTAAAAATACAGACCCGTTAAGCCGGGTGAGATGGCTTACACCTGTCATCGCAGCGCTTTGGGAGGCTGAGGTGAGAGGACTGCCTGAGCCCAGGGGTTCAAGACCAGCCTGGGCAACTCGGAGAGACCTTGTCGCTAAAATAAATCAAAAAATCAGCCGGGCATGGTGGTGCATGCCTGTGGTTCTAGCTACTTGGAAGGCTGAGGCAGAAGGATCACCTGGGCCCAGCAGTCGAGTCTGCAGTGGCCATGAGTGTGCCCCTGGGTGACAGAGAGAGACTCTGACTTAAAATATATATATACATATATATATATATAGACACACAACTTGAAAAGATGCTGATTGCCTTGGTCTCCAGCTACCCCTGGCCCAATGGCCATGTCTGCACACATTCCAAAAGGCAGGACCTGTCCTGGCGCTGGGGACAGCCCAGGAGACACCATGAAGCCACATCTCTGATCATATCACCAAATGAGCCACCTCCTGCCCTGCCAGCCCTCAGCATCTTCCTTTCTAACCTTGATGAGAGTGCCGGGCATACCTGGGTATGTGCATGTCACCTAACAGGATTGTGACTTCAGCGTTCTTTCTATGTCAGACACCAGGCTTCTTTAAAACCAGCAGCAGCAATCTCAGAGCCAGGGCATATAGCCCTGGGCCCTCCAAAGGACACTCCCACTCAAACGGCTGTCCTTGAGTCCCCTGGGATCCTGTTACCCGCTGACCCCAGGCCCAGGGCTCTTGGCTGATCCCAGCTTCAGAAAGTTGCTAGAGGTCTCCTGCAAGGCATACCCAGGGCCCTACCATAGACTCAGCTGATCCATAGTTTAAACGGCCTCATTGCAGAAAACTATCAGCACAAAAGTAGCCACTGCAATGTGTCTTGCCGTTATGAGATTCACTCTTTGCACCTGTCTGTCTCTGCGTCTTCTGCTTGCTACCCTGGCTTCTGCACCTACACCTGGGTGAGATTTTAGGTATATCTTGGCAGGTCTCACTCAGGGCCATGCCCTCTGCAAACCGATCAATAATTCCCTTCTGTGTTCTCTTAAAGTCAAGGGGCACTAATTTGGTGATATGATCGGACTTTGCTGAGCCTGGGGCCTAGGAGCTCCCCAAATCCAGGGCACCCACTTCATCTTCCTGTGGCTCCAACCCTGGGCCCTGCAACTCATACAGACCTGCCATCCTGCTGGGATTATTCAACTTGAATCGAGTTCAGTCAATTAACAAGCAAAGACTTGGATGGCAAGCATGTAGGTAGAGGCATCAGAGTGCTGCTTCCAAAAGCCTGAAAAGAAAAAACAAGCATGTTTCTTTAGTGATATCAAATGAGACAAAGGAAGGAAGGAGCCGCCCGAGGTCACAGACAACCGTCAGAGTGGAAGATTTCCATTGGAGCGCGATGGAATAATCAAGATTTATTTTTAAAATATTGTTATTAAATAAACATTACAGAAACTTTTGCATATCCAACTTATTTATAGCTTAGGGCATGAAAAGCCACATTAGTATGTTGAATTATAAGAATTCACTGCAGCCTGCTAGCTGACAGCACGTCAAATTATTTGCAAATATTTTCTGGAACAGTAACCTTGAAGGATGCCAGCCCTATTCAGTGTAACCTTATCACAAGACAGGAACCGAGTGTGGAGATGAGTTCCAAAGCAGAGGAGGCTTTAGTTCCCCACACCCTCTGCGTCGGATGTTTGAACAGGGAGTTTATCCCCTCTCTCTCAGCCAAAAGCCGTGCTTGTATCTCTTGGGCATTTACATTTCTCTCTGCAACACTTTGAAAAGATGGTCTGCAGAAACCTCCCTTGAGATATTGTGCTCTGGGCAGAAATTTGTGAGTACATTAGTCACATTTAAGAGGCTTAATATCTTCCAGTCTGCAACAACATAGTTCTGTGAAAATTATGTAATCGTTTTAACAAAGAGTCTCTAATTGATATGAAAAGGCAAAGTCAAAATAAAAATGAACTTCCGGGTGAGCAGTATGGATTCTTGGTTTTCAGGGCAGCTCTATGGAACGTCTTCTGTGCTGTCCAGGAAGACAACACACTCCAGACCGTATGTACTTTGGGGTTTATGGAAACTATGGTGGCAGATCCCTCTAGGGAGTGATTTTTCTTTAATAGCCAATATCCCTACCTTTCAAATGCCTCACATGTGTTCCTTTTTCTTTCTTTTTTATTTTTTTCTAATTTTCAACATTACCTTCAACACTTTAAATATCTTCCTTTTCATCAAGAAAAATATCTTTCTTTTGATGAAAAGCTATCATGGCCCATTTAAACAATCATGAAGTGGATGGGTGGTTTAAAAATTACATCTAGATCATTTAGCAAGGTTGACACAACATCTGACTTCTAAAAGCAGCATTTGCCAAATATTTTAGCCATATTACGGTTGCCAAGCTAACGAGAGAACACTAATCACTTGGTATAAATACGGCTGTGTTAAAATTAAGCAAAATTGATTGGCTTCGAAATAACCTTTTGTTTTTGTCTCCAGAAAGCTGCTTTGCACATTTGGTATAGGTAAGAACACATTGCTCATCCTGACACAAACATCTTTCATGTCTTCGACAGGTTCTGTGTTTTTCTTTGTTCTCTTACCAATGAAAATGAGCCCATATCTTGCCCCTCCTCAGGGAATTTCAGCAGTTGTTTATTAAGCACCTACTATGTGCTCAGTGCCGTGCTATTCCAGGTAAGTCTATCTGTACTCTGCAGTGCTCACACACCACCATTGTGGTAAATTAAGTGCCACTGGAAAGACTAGACTGGCGTAGCTAGCAAATCCAGCACACTGCTGCTAGACAATCACAACATTTCAAACGCTTTACGAATCAAAATAAAATCAAAATGAATTGTTTCCTTTCACTTTTCTGTTCTTTTATGTTCTCAATGACCTGTTTTTTTTTAAAAAGAAATCTGTACAACACTATGCACATGACTCTGTGACAAGCACAAAGGAGGCAAAAGAACACCTCCTCTGAAGGTGTTTATGAGTTCTGGAGACAAAGCACACAGTTCCTATCAAGATGAATAATAATGAACTGCCTCAAGATCATACCAGAGCTGCAGGAAATGCGTCAAGAGGAGAGAAGAGGAACTAAAATTTAGTGAACACCTCCTATATGGCCAGCCTATTGTTGGTAAATCTCAATCCAGGCACATGTGGTTCCCAGTGGTCCCCGATGGCACACCTCCAACGGCAAGTGAAAAAACATACATGCCAGAGAAAGTGTCTGAAACCATTCACCACTGGGGAGAGGATTTCTATCATATGGGTCTTTGTCATTGTTAAAGATGAGCACACATTTTTTTTTCAATTGAAACTTGGTAAATAAATACCCATACACATACCTGAACCCACTCCTGAACTACTGTATCAGAACCTCTCATGTTCTCCAATAAAAAACATTAGCATATATTGATATGCTAACCATATTAACTGATTTAATACCTTACCATCTGAGTCTCACAGATGTCAAAATATTTGCTTAACACAACAAAGCCAGTGAGTGAAGGAGATAGGATTTGAACACAGGGTCTCTCTAAGTCTATTGAGATTATCAGGTAGATTTTGTCTTTTATTCTATTAATATGGTGTACTACATTGATTTATTTCATATATTGAACCAGCCTTGCATCCTCAGGATAAAATCTCACCCGTCATAGTATATAAAAACCTTTTTAAATAATGGCCATTCTGATCATTAATAACTCAAAAAATAACAGATGCTGGAGAGGATGTAGAGAAAAGGGAATGCTTCTACACTGTTGGTGGGAGTGTAAACTAGTACAACCTCTGTGGAAAACAGTTTGGTGATTTCTAAAAGATCTAAATATCGACCTTCACCCAGAAATCCCTCTTCTGGGAATATACTGGAGGAACTCAAATCATTCTATAAAAAAGATACCTCTACATGCATGTTTATTGCATCACTATTCACAACAGGAAAAATATGAAACCAACTGCGCTCTCCATCAAAAGTGGACTGGATAAAAAAATGTGGCACGTGTACATGATGGAATATTACACAGCCCTAAAGAAGGACAAAATTATAGCC
This sequence comes from Carlito syrichta, assembly GCF_000164805.1. NCBI lineage: Eukaryota > Metazoa > Chordata > Mammalia > Primates > Tarsiidae > Carlito > Carlito syrichta. Next base: position 44,856 of record NW_007079901.1, on the reverse strand, counting down.
TTCACAGCAACCTGGAAGGATTTAGAGTCTGTCATACTTGGTGATCTATCACAGAAACAAAGAACTGAGTACCACATGTTCTCAATCATAAGTGGACCCTGAACATTTATTATAATATTACAAAAAAGGGATTGGCAGTAGTGGATCACTATTGGCAGGGGACACATAACATTAATAAGGTAACTGATCCCAAACCAGATGAAATTAGGACCAATGGGAGGACCAAACTTCATCTGTACAATGACCACTTATGTACCTAACCCTGAATTATACCCCACATTAATAAAATAAAATAAAATAAAGAAATAATGGCCATTCTGACTGGTGTCAGGTGGTATCTCATTGTGGTTTTAATTTACATTTCCCTGAAGATTAGTGATATTGAGCATTTTTTCATATGTTTGTTGGCCATTTATATGCTTCTTTTGAGAGATGTCTGTTCATACCATTTGCCCACTTTTTAATGGGGTCATTTGCTTTTTTTCATGATAAGTTGTTAGAGTTCTTTATAGATTCCGGATACTAGTTGTTTTTCAGATGTATAATTTTAAAACATTGTCTCCCATTCTGTAAGTTGCCTGTTTGCTCAGCTGATTATTCCTTTTGCTGTGCAGAAGCTTTTTAGTTTCATTAAGTCCCACTTACTTATTTTTGTTTTTGTTGCATTTGTTTTTGGGATTTTAACCATAAAGTCTTTACCAAATGTCCAGAAGAGTTTTTCATAGGTTTTCTTCTAGGATTTTTATAGTTTCATGACATTTAGGTCTTTAATTTCTCTTGAGTTAATATTTGCATATGGTGAAAAATAGGGAACAAGTTCATTTTTCTGCATATTGCTATTCAATTATCATACTAGTACCATGCAGTTTTGGTTACTACAGCCTTGTAGTATAATTTGAAGTCAGGTAATGTGATGCCTCCAGCTTTATTCTTTTTTTTTTTTTTTTTTTTTTTTGTGAGTTGGAGTCTCACTCTGTCGCCCAGACTGGAGTGCCGTGGCCGCTCCGGGCCACAGCAGCCTCGACCTGCTGGGCTCCGGTGATCCTTCCACCTCAGCCTTCCAGTAGCTGGAACTACAGGTGCGCGCTACCACACCCGGCTAATTTTTTATTTACTGTAGAGATGAGGTCTCGCCAAGTTGCCCAGGCAGGTCTCAAACCCACGGGCTCAGGCAATCCACTCACCTCAGCCTCCCAAGGCGCGGCAGCTTTATTCTTTTTGCTAGAACTTCTTTTGCTATTCTGGCTCTTTTTGGGTTCCATATTAATTTTAGTGTTGTGAAAATAACATTGGTAGTTGGATAGGGATTACATTTAATCTGTAGAGTAATTTATATATTGTGGTCATTTTAACAATGTTGATTCTTCCAATTCATGAGCATGGGGTGTTTCTCCATTTGTTTGTGTCCTCTATAATTTCTTTCACCAGTATTTTATAGATCTCCTTGTAGAAATTATTCACCTCTTTGGTTAAATATATTCCTGGGTATTTTAGCTTTTTTGTTGTTATTGTAAATGGAATTGAGTTCTTGATTTGATTCTCAGCTTGGTTGCTAGTTTTGTATAGCAGTGCTACTGATTGCTTTGTGTTGATTGTGTGTCCTGAAACTTTACCAAATTTATTTATCAAGTCCAGGAGTCTTTTGGAGGGCTATTTAGGTATAAGAGCATATTATTGGCATACAGAGACAGTTTGACTTCTTCTTTTCCAATTTGGATACTCTTTTTTGCTTTCTTTTGCCTGATTACTTTGGCTAGGATTTCCAATACTATGTTGAACAGGAGTGGTGAAAGTGGGAATGTTTGTCTTGTTCTAGTTCTGAGGTGGAATCTGTTCAACTTTTCTCCATTCAGGATGACATTGGCTGTGGTTTGCTGTATGTGACTTTTATTATTTTGAGAAATGTTCCTTCCGTGACTGTTTTGCTGAGGTTTTTCTTTTTTTTTTTTTTAATCATGAAAGATGCCGGATTTTATCAAATGCTTTTTCTGAATCTATTGAAATGATCATATGATTTTTGTGTTTAATTCTGTTTATGAGGAGGGTCACATTTACTTATGTATGTTGAACCATCCTTGTATCCCTGGGATAAAATCACTTTGATCATGGTGGATTTTTTTTTTTTTTAATGTGCTCTTGAATTTAGTTTGCTAATATTTTGTTAAGGATTTTTGCATCTATGTTTTTCAGAGATATTAGCCTGTAGTTTTGCTTCTTGTTGTGTCTTTTCCTGACTTTTGTATAGGATGATACTGTCTTTATAGAATGAGTTAGGGAGAATTCCCTTCTCTTCAATCTTATGGAATAATTTCATTAAAATTGGTGCCAGTTCTTTGAAAATCTGGTATAATTTGACTGTGAGTCCATCAGTTCTTTTTTTTATTGGGAGAGTTTTAATTACTGTTTCAATCTCACTACTCATTATTGGTCTGTTCAGGGTTTCTATTTCTTCCTGATTCAAGGTTGAGGAGTTGTATCTTTCCAAGAATGTATTCATTTCCTCTAGATTATCTAGTTTGTTTGTATAGAGGTGTTTATAATAGTCTCAGATGATCTTTTGTATTTCCATCATGTAAGTTTTGTATTTCTATCAGATAAAATGTCTCCATTTTCATTTCTGATTGAGCTAATTTGAATCTCTCTCTTCATTTCTTAATTAATCTAACAAGTGGTCTATCAATTGTGTTTATCTTTTCAAAGGACCAACTTTTTGCTTCATTTACCCTTTGTAATTTTTTTTTTTTTTTTTTTTT